>NC_081370.1:34832727-35110227 GCF_030684315.1 Stegostoma tigrinum | reverse complement strand
CCCACCTCCTTAACCTGTCCATCTTCCCTGGACTGACCTATCCCCTCCCTACCTCCCCGCCTATACTCTCCTCTCCACCTATCTTCTTTTCTCTCCATCTTCGATCCGCCTCCCCCTCTCTCCCTATTTATTCCAGAACCCTCTCCCCATCTCCCTTTTCTGATGAAGGGTCTAGGCCCGAAACGTCAGCTTTTGTGCTCCTGAGATGCTGCTTGGCCTGCTGTGTTCATCCAGCTTCACACTTGGTTATCTTCGATTCTCCAGCATCTGCAGTTCCCATTATCTCTTGCTTGAATCAAATGGCTAGTTCATTTATTCATTCATGGGATGTGGGTGTCACTGGCTAGGCCATCTTTTAATGCCCATCCCTAATTACCCAGGGGGCAGTTAAGTATCAACCACATTGCTGTGTGCCTACAGTCACGTACCAGACCAGGTAAGGATGGCAGTTTCCTTCCCTAAAGGACATTAGTGAACGAGGTATGTTTTTCTGGTAATTGGCAATGGACACATGGTCATCGTTAGACTCTTAATTATACCATCTTCAAACCTGGGTTCCCAGAACATTACCTGGGTCTCTGGACTAACAGTCTAGCGATAATACTACTAGGCCATCACATCCCTTGTTCCATGTTATAAATTCTATGTAACCACTTTAAAAATAGAAATTTAATACAATTATAACATTTATTCTGCATTCAAATGTTCTATTTAAATATTCCTCACACAAATCTATCTCCATACTACAAAGGAAAATACACAAGGTAGAAACATTATTATTCGTACTATATGTTGTCATATTTTAGTTTTGAATCTGGCCTACTGGAATGACTCAATATTTCTGGCTTTCTAATGCATTTTTGCCAATAGGAAAAGGGAGCTGGTGTTTGTTTAAATAATCATTCACCTCAGTTACTCTGGGCAATCTCCATGGACCAATGATTCATTTGACTGTGTAGTAGATGCCATCACCAATCCAGTTGATCAGAGGGTGGGAGTTCTGTAGGGAGTAATTCACCTCCTGTCTTCCCAAAGACTGTCCACCATCTACAAGGCTCAAATCAGGAATGTGATTAAATATTCTCCACTTACCTGAATAAATGTGGTCTCAATCAGGACAAAGCAATCTGCTAGTTTCAAAATTCACTCCCCCCACCACTATCAAACATTTATTATCACTGTTTATATCACCACTGATTGCAGCATAGCTAATTAACAAATCACTGTCCAACAAAGAGCTCAATTTTTGTTAATATCTCTATCCTCATCTGTAACATGAGTTTTGTACAATTCCCTGGATTTCCTAATGTTGAATATTTACTTCAAACTATAGGATCACACATTTCAAATTTCAGAGAGTTCACACTTGCAGGAAATGGCAGGTGCGAAGCTGTCAGCCCACAGATGACAACTATAGGACTTGTGCAGACCCAGGGATCAGATAATCTGTTTAAATTAGAGGCTACAACATGACTGTCATTACATCCTCCACAGGGATTGGAATGTGCCAGCCTATGAATTGCACAAGGGCTTTTGTTTTCCATATCTCTCCCAATTATTCTGTAGAATATGGGAAGACTGCGGAGGTAAAAAAGATGAGTTTCCTGCATCACTCAAAATAGTCACAGGTGAGGATCTGGGTGGTTGATTGTAAGGAAACTCTACAATTCTTGCACTGTTTCTATGAATCTGTGGCTTCTGCCTGCACGACAATTAATATTCAATCTTGAACTTATCTTGTATAAATTTGAACTCATACATTATGCTTAAAATTTAACTTGAAACAATATTTTAAACTTACATTTTCCATTTCCTTAGTGATCTTACAACTAGCACAAATATGAGAAAGGAAGTGTGAACAAAATAGGCAGACATAACTACTAGGAAGGCTGTAAAAACAAAACTGCCAAATCATCAGGTCCATCCCAACCAGGTCATTTTCACTGAACAATCAGCCCCATCCACCTCCGTCAACCGACATCAGCCCCTCCCCCAGCCACCCTAAGCTGCTTCTCACCTGTACAACCCACCTACCAATATATTCACACCTTCAGCCTCAGACAATCCAGTTTTAAGGAAAGACAACTGTCTGTGTGGAGTTTGCACATTCTCTGTGTCTGTGTGGGTTTCCTCTGGGTGCTCTGGTTTTCTCCCACAGTCTAAAGATGTGCAGGCTGGTGGATTGGCCATGCTAAATTATCCATAGTTCTCAGGGATATGTAGATTAGGTGGGTTTGGGGAATGGGTCTGTGTGGGATGCTCTGAGGGTCAGTGTGGACTTGTTGGGTCGGACAGCCTATTTCCACACTGTAAAGATTCTATGGATATGGATGCAATGTTTTCTTCTCAACCTGTTGTTTTCCACTCATTAATAGCTCCCTGAAGAGCATTTTACCAACAGGTATCTCCAGCAAAATCCTAGCTGCTGCTAACTGTTTCACTTCAGAAACTAGAGGATACTTATTCAAATATACCATTTAGTGTGCACACTGTCTCTTTAATTACCATTCATAATAGATTACTAACTACCCTGCTTTCTGCATTTGTCTTAGAACAGTGCCTTGAAATTGTCAGTCATCGGTCATCAGAATGCAATTGTATCTTTGGACATAGAAAACATCAGTTGCATTCTTACCCCGCAACTGAGACGGAATTACACATGGAACAAGAGGTTCGCTAAATCGTTCAGATTGATGGGAGTTCATGCATATTAAGCAACTTTATCAGCTATCAACGACTTTATTGATGCCAGGCCAGTAGATAAATTCAAGTATCAATATTTTGTTTCTTTTCTGCACTCATGTGGCCTGTGCGTACATGGTTAATATGCATATATATATATATATCTTGATTTAAGAGCTAATGGAATATCTTTGTTCTCAGGTGGATTCATAAATCTACTAAGAGAAGCAGGAATCTGTGACGCAAGTTTATATTTTATTTCAAATCACACCCTTGGATCTTCACAGATTGTTGTTGAAGTGCATGTGAGAGGTTTTAATGCACCATTTCCCACAGTTTGTGATTGGTATGCGCTATGAATTACTTGCCAAACAGGTACAGGGGGATCTATTGTATTACAAAAACTAAATAAGTTCCCTTTCTATGGTGGAGCAGTTTTCTTAAGCTTAAAAAGAGCTTTAAGACCAAATGCTTGTCTTGGCTAGGCTTGCCATCCTATAATAGACATAATCAGAGACCTTTCTGGAATGCATCTACTTTAAAGGTGGGAAGCTTGGAGGGAGCATAACATTGAAGAATACATTTGTTGGATGATAAAGCGTACTTGAGAGATTGAATGATATGTTGGTAATCTTCCTACCTATGCACGTTGTATGTTCACAGGGGAAATCTTAAAGAATAAATTGAAATAAAAAGTTGATGAAGCTAAGGCCTCATTGTCTTATGATATGGATACCTTTTGTAGATCATCGATTTTGGTAGGACCAGGTCTTGTACTATTTGAAGATTATTTTGATCCAAAGAAGTTAATTTGGCTTGTATTAATATTACACCTTTTGCATTGGAAACAAGACCACGCTGTTTGTCTGAGCTGATGAAGGTGTATCATGCTCATTCTATTCTTCTGAGAACTGTAATGGTATCTATAATACAGATAACCTGACAGATTCTCCAAGCTACAATCCATAAATTCTTAGAATATATCCTGGCCAATGGGTAATCTGAGAAAAAGAGGTCCACCGGAACATATTCTACAAGTTGGCAGTTCCTGGGACTCTTGGGAAAGATTCTTGGCATCAAACCTGAAAAATGTTTAGAGTCTGAGAACTTGAGATTAACATCTTGCAAGGAGGAATCTTGTCTGGACACAGCTGCAGTAACTGGTATAGAACATAGAAAAGTACAGCACAGTACAGGCCCTTCTGCCCACGACATTGTGCTGTGGAATAATCCTAATCCAAAAATAAAATAACCTAACCTACATTCCCCTCAATTCACTGCTGTCCATGTGCATGTCCAGCAGTTGCTTAAATGTCGCTAATGACTCCGCTTCCACGACTACCACTGGCAAACTATTCCATGTGCTCACAACTCTCTGGGTGAAGAACCTCCCTCTGGTGTCTCCTCTATACCTTCCTCCTGACACCTTAAAACTGCGATGCCTCGTTGCAGTCAATCCTGCCCTGGGGAAAAGTCTTTGGCTATCGACTCTATCCATGCCTCTCCTTACCTTGTACAGCTTGATCAGGTCACCTCTCTTCCTCCTTCTCTCCAGAGAGAAAAGTCCGAGCTCAGTCAACCTCTCCTCATAAGACAAGCCCTCTAGTCCAGGCAGCATCCTGGTAAACCTCCTTTGCACCCTCTCCAAAGCCTCCACATCTTTCCTACGATAGGGCGACCAGAACTGGACACAATATTCCAAGTGTGGTCTCACCAGGGTTTTGTAGAGCTGCAGCATAACCTCGCGGCTCTTAAACTCGATCCCCCTGTTAATGAAAGCCAAAACACCATATGCTTTCTTAACAACCTTATCCACCTGGGTGGCAACTTTGAGGGAGGTATGCACTTGAACACCAAGATCCCGCTGTTCCTCCACACTGCCAAGAATCCTGCCTTTAATCCTATATTCAGCATTTAAGTTTGACCTTCCAAAATGCATCACTTCGCATTTATCCAGGTTGAACTCCATCTGCCATTTCTCAGCCCAGCTCTGCAATTCTGTCAATGTCTCGCTGAAGCCTGCGATAGCCCTCGATACTATCAATGGCACCTCCAACCTTTGTGTCATCAGCAAACGTACTAACCCACCCCCCAACCAAGTCATTCATAAAAACTACAAACAGCATAGGCCCAAGAACAGAGCCCTGTGGGACACCACTCAGCAGTGACCTCCAGGCAGAATCAGTATGATTCTTAGCTTTGTCAATGATGGAAATAGCCAAACACCAAGCACTGGTAAGGTCTGTTTAATGTACAAAAAATGTTTTTTTAATTTTTTAATTGTATTTTGCTGAATTTTGTTCTCAGGTTGATTGCATTACATTGGAACTGTCCTTTACAAAAATGCCCTTAAACAGTTTCACTTTTAAAAACTGTTTCTTGCTTCACTACAGCTATACCATTCAAACTTAGTTGCTTAAATGTAGCTTCAGCTCTGAGCTCGGAGAGATGAAGAATGATCGTTAAGAAAATAAGTTTTGAAACTGTCACTTCACTACCAACTTGCTTCTAGTATCACTGTGCTTCCATGAAGGCAACCATGATGTAATTACCTGCTTCGTGGTTTTCTTTGTTAGCTGAGATAATATATACCACAAAAAGCTGGGTTCATATTGAGTAAGATATCTGGAAGTTTAATTTACTTATTTTATACATTCAGCAGATGTGGGCTTCACTGGATGAGCCCACATTTATTGCCCACCCCTAACTGACCTCATGAAAGTACTGGTTAACTGCCTTCTTGAAGTGCTGCAATCCTTTTGGGGTTGATAGACCCACAATGCTGCTTATGCGGTGGTATTCCAGGATTTTGATTCAGCAACAGCAAAGCAATGGCAATACATTTGCAAGTCAGAATGGTGAATGACTTGGAAATAACCTTGCAGCTGGTGGTGCCCTTGTCTTCTTAGACTGTATCAGTTGTGAGTTTGAAAGGTGCGTTGAAGGAGATTTGGTGTGTTTCTGCAATACATCTTGTAGATGATAATATACTGCAGATGTGCGTCACTGGTGAAGGTAGTGAAAGTTTGTGAACGTGGTGCCAACCAAGCAGGCTGTGTTGTCCTGGATAGAATCAAGTTTCTTGAATATTTTTGGAGCTGCACACATCCAGATAACATTCCTGGCTTGTGCCTTTAGGTTTTGGGGATTTGGGAAATGCATTACCTCTGCATGCTTGCCTCTGATCTATTTGGGTAGCCACTGTATTTTTATGGTTGGACCAGTTCAGACTCTGGTAAATAGTAACCCCCAGGATGTTGACAGTGAGATATTCAGCAATGGTCATGTCACTGAATGTAAAATCCAAGAGTTAGATTCTTTCTTGTTGGAGATGGTCATTGTGTTGCACTTGAGTTGTATGATAGCTACTTGTTACTTATCAGTACAAGCTTGGATATGGTCAACTAACTGAACTACTAACTAATAGTCTCACACAGGTTCATAGATATTTTCTAATCAGTCAGAGTTGTTATTACATGCCTCTGGAGCAGGCAGGACTTGAAGCCAGACTTCCTGACTCATACTACAGAACCACAAACGCATAGAGTCTAGGTTATATGGAGATAACAAGGTGTAGAGCTGGACGAACACAGCAGGCCAAGCAGCATCGGAGGAGCACAACAGCTGACGTTTCGGGCCTGGACCCATCATCAGAAATGGGCAAGGGGAAGGGGGTTCTGAAATAAATAGGGAGAGAGGGGGAGGTGGATCAAAGATGGATAGTGGAGAAGATAGGTGGAGAGGGGACAGACAAGTCAAAAAGGTGGGGATGGAGCCAGTAAAGGTGAGTGTAGGCGGGAAGATAGGGAGGAGATAGGTCAGTCCAGGGAGGACGGACAGGTCAAGGGGGTGGGATGAGGTTAGTAGGTAGAAAACGGGGGTGCAACTTGAGGTGGGAGGAGGGGATAGGTGAGAGGAAGAACAGGTTAGGGAGGCAGGGACGAGCTGGACTGGTTTGGGGATGCGGTGGGGGAAGGGGAGATTTTGAAGCTTGTGAAGTCCACATTGACACCATTGAGCTGCAGGGTTCCCAAGCGGAATATGAGTTGCTGTTCCTGTAACTTTTCGGGTGGCATCGTTGTGGCACTGCAGGAGGCCCAGGATGGACATGTCATCTGAGGAATGGGAGGGGGAGTTGAAATGGTTCACGACTGGGAGGTGCAGTTGTTTATTGCGAACCGAGCGCAGGTGTTCTGCAAAGCAGTCCCCAAGCCTCCACTTGGTTTCCCCAATGTAGAGGAGGCCACAACGGGAACAGCGGATGCAGTATACCACATTAGCAGATGTGCAAGTGAACCTCCACTTGATGTGGAAAGTTGTCTTGGGGCCTGGGCTGGGGGTGAGGGACAAGGTGTGGGGGCAGTTATCATCTTGCGGTTGCAGCGAAAAGCGCTGGGTGTGGTGGGTCTGGAGGGGAGTGTGGAGCTGACAAGGGAGCCACGGCGAGAGTGGCCTCCGGAAAGCAGAATGGGAAAAATGTCTTTGGTGGTGGGGTCGGATTGCAGATGGTAAAGTGTCGGAGGATGATGCGTTGGATCTAGAGTTTGGTGGGGTGGTATGTGAGGATGAGGGGGATTCTGTTTTGGTTGTTATTGCGGGGACGGGATGTGAGGGATGAGTTGTGGGAAATGTGGGAGACACGGTCAAGGGCGTTCTCAACCACTGTGGGGGAGAAGTTGCGGTCCTTGAAAAACGTAGACATCTGAGATGCATGGGAGTGGAATGCCTCATCCAGGGAGCAGATGCAGCAGAGGTGAAGGAATTAGGAATAGGGGATGGAATGTTTGCAGGAAGGTGGGTGGGAAGAGGTGTATTCTAGGTAGCTGTGGGAGTCGGTGGGCTTGATATAGATATTGATTTCTAGGTGGTTGCTCGAAATGTAGAGAGAGGTCCAGGAAGGTGAGAGAGGCATTAGAGATGGTCCAGGTGAACTTAAGGTTGGGGTGGAAGGTGTTGAAGTGGATGAACTGCACCTCCCAGTTGCAAACCATTTCACCTTCCCTTCGCATTCGTCAGACGACATGCCCATCCTGGGCCTCCTGCAGTGCCACAACGATGCCACCCGAAGGTTGCAGGAACAGCAACTCATATTCCGCTTGGGAACCCTGCAGCCCAATGGTATCAATGTGGATTTCACAAGCTTCAAAATCTTCCCTTCCCCTATCGTATCCCAAAACCAGCCCAGCTCGTCCCTGCCTCCCTAACCTGTTCTTCCCCTCACCTATCCCCTCCTCCCACCTCAAGCCGCATCTCCATTTCTGACCTACTAACCTCATCCCGACCCCTTGACCTGTCTGTCCTCCCTGGACTGACCTATCTCCTCCCTACCTCCCCACCTACACTCACCTTTACTGGCTCCATCCCCGCCTCTTTGACTTGTCTGTCCCCTCTCCACCTATCTTCTCCTCTATCCATCTTGAATCCGCTTCCCCCCCCCCTCCCTATTTCTTTCAGAACCCCCTTCCCCTTGCCCATTTCTGATGATGGGTCCAGGCCCAAAACATCAGCTTTCCTGCTCCTCTGATGCTGCTTGGCATGCTGTGTTCATCCAGCTCTACACCTTATCTCGGATTCTCCAGCATCTGCAGTTCCTATTATCTCAGTCTAGGTCATATGTTTACTTAGATTATTGTTATTTTATTTATATAATTGACTGGCTGACTGACAGACTGACTAGCAAGCTATCTGCTAATGGACTAACTGCCAACTCCTAGTATGTAAAGACCAACTACAAACTAATGAAGTGTGCAGAGAATAAGATACAGGCATTTTATGCCAGACCATTGCATGGCATCTAGCTGTCTTAAAGGTATAGAGCCTTTTCTAGATCTGTGTCATAATACAACACGCTTTAAGTATAGGAGTGAACTGTACAGAGCAGAAAGCCTCCAAAGTCCATTGCTGGATTGCTCAGAATTCCTCAACCCTTTGGGTGTGGCATGTAGGCCCCAACATCCCAGAGATTAACAAAAATCAATTAGCTTTCCTGTTGATCACAATAAAGTGACTATTGCTTGAAAGCTCTTCTATAGACACCGCACAATACTCTAGTCATGATATTTTTCAAGGTCAATTGGACAGCTCACCCTCACTACTGAAGTCACACAGCAAATATCAAGCTTTGGAAGCGTCATGTGAAGCCTGAGTTCAGTGTTAACCGCAGCTTTCAGGGCATTGTGACAGGAATGAGGAATGAATAGGGAGGCAGTAGAACAACATTCAGAGATAATGGGAACTGCAGATGCTGGAGATTCCAAGATAATAAAATGTGAGGCTGGATGAACACAGCAGGCCAAGCAGCATCTCAGGAGCACAAAAGCTGACGTTTCGGGCCTAGACCCTTCATCAGAGAGGGGGATGGGGGGAGGGAACTGGAATAAATAGGGAGAGAGGGGGAGGCGGACCGAAGATGGAGAGTAAAGAAGATAGGTGGAGAGGGTGTAGGTGGGGAGGTAGGGAGGGGATAGGTCAGTCCAGGGAAGACGGACAGGTCAAGGAGGTGGGATGAGGTTAGTAGGTAGCTGGGGGTGCGGCTTGGGGTGGGAGGAAGGGATGGGTGAGAGGAAGAACCGGTTAGGGAGGCAGAGACAGGTTGGACTGGTTTTGGGATGCAGTGGGTGGGGGGGAAGAGCTGGGCTGGTTGTGTGGTGCAGTGGGGGGAGGGGATGAACTGGGCTGGTTTAGGGATGCAGTAGGGGAAGGGGAGATTTTGAAACTGGTGAAGTCCACATTGATACCATATGGCTGCAGGGTTCCCAGGCGGAATATGAGTTGCTGTTCCTGCAACCTTCGGGTGGCATCATTGTGGCAGTGCAGGAGGCCCATGATGGACATGTCATCAGGAGAATGGGAGGGGGAGTGGAAATGGTTTGCGACTGGGAGGTGCAGTTGTTTGTTGCGAACTGAGCGGAGGTGTTCTGCAAAGCGGTCCCCAAGCCTCCGCTTGGTTTCCCCAATGTAGAGGAAGCCGCACTGGGTACAGTGGATGCAGTATACCACATTGGCAGATGTGCAGGTGAACCTCTGCTTAATGTGGAATGTCATCTTGGGGCCTGGGATGGGGGTGAGGGAGGAGGTGTGGGGACAAGTGTAGCATTTCCTGCGGTTGCAGGGGAAGGTGCCGGGTGTGGTGGGGTTGGAGGGCAGTGTGGAGCGAACAAGGGAGTCACGGAGAGAGTGGTCTCTCCGGAAAGCAGACAGGGGAGGGGATGGAAAAATGTCTTGGGTGGTGGGGTCGGATTGTAAATGGCGGAAGTGTCGGAGGATAATGCGTTGTATCCGGAGGTTGGTAGGGTGGTGTGTGAGAACGAGGGGGATCCTCTTGGGGCGGTTGTGGCGGGGGCGGGGTGTGAGGGATGTGTCGCGGGAAATGCGGGAGACGCGGTCAAGGGCGTTCTCGATCACCGTGGGGGGAAAGTTGCGGTCCTTAGAACTTGGACATCTGGGATGTGCGGGAGTGGAATGTCTTATCGTGGGAGCAGATGCGGCGGAGGCGGAGGAATTGGGAATAGGGGATGGAATTTTTGCAGGAGGGTGGGTGGGAGGAGGTGTATTCTAGGTAGCTGTGGGAGTCGGTGGGCTTGAAATGGACATCAGTTACAAGCTGGTTGCCTGAGATGGAGACTGAGAGGTCCAGGAAGGTGAGGGATGTGCTGGAGATGGCCCAGGTGAACTGAAGGTTGGGGTGGAAGGTGTTGGTGAAGTGGATGAACTGTTCGAGCTCCTCTGGGGAGCAAGAGGCGGCGCCGATACAGTCATCAATGTACCGGAGGAAGAGGTGGGGTTTGGGGCCTGTGTAGGTGCGGAAGAGGAACATTCTGTGGCTTTTACGCACATGCAGTGCAAGACAGGGTTTAGCTTGAAAAAAACCTTAAGAAAAAGTCAGAGACTTAGCAAAGGGCTAAGAGCAATTGTGTCATGTAAATGAACAATCCAGAACATGACTTGAATCTCAGTTAGCTTGTATGCAATGAGGACATTATTTAAATAACTGAAAATGAAATTCACACAAAGTTGTGGACAAGAACTACATATGCTCAAAGGCAAATAATGATGTTTATATTGAAACAGTAAAACCAAATATGGTGCACCATATCCTAGTGTCTACTGTATCAAACAAGCAATCCTGAGATCATTATTTCAAACCTAACAAAGCACTTGATGGATCAGGAATCCAGGGACTGTAAATGCTATCCCCACACCCTAAAGAAAAAACTATAGCTGAACCCTGATCTGCAAATATTGGCCATTGGACTGGATGAACTGAAAACTAAGCTGAGTATGATGAGCACTTGAGCCATATGGTATCAATGTGGATGCAGCCATATGGTATCAATGTGGACTTCACCAGTTTCAAAATCTCCCCTTCCCCTACTGCATCCCTAAATCAGCCTAGTTCGTCCCCTCCCCCCCCTGCACCACACAACCAGCCCAGCTCTTCCCCCCCACCCACTGCATCCCAAAACCAGTCCAACCTGTCTCTGCCTCCCTAACTGGTTCTTCCTCTCACCCATCCCTTCCTCCCACACCAAGCCGCACCCCCAGCTACCTACTAACCTCATCCCACCTCCTTGACCTGTCCGTCTTCCCTGGACTGACCTATCCCCTCCCTACCTCCCCACCTATACTCTCTCCACCTATCTTCTTTACTCTCCATCTTCGGTCCACCTCCCCCTCTCTCTCTATTTATTCCAGCTCCCTCTCCCCATCCCCCTCTCTGATGAAGGGTCTAGGCCCAAAACGTCAGCTTTTGTGCTCCTGGGATGCTGCTTGGCCTGCTGTGTTCATCCAGCCTCACATTTTATTATCTTGGAATTCTCCAGCATCTGCAGTTCCTATTATCTCTGGTTTGAACAACCAGCATTTTGAGCTATGCAACCTTCTATCAAATTTTTAAATTACATTACTGGTGACTGTATTTACCTGCTGGATTAGTGAAGACATCTCCCTGTGTGGCACTGTCTGAAATAATAGCAGTGGCATCTGCTGCAGATGTTCGTTCAAATGCCAGAGTTCCAGAAGGAGTGATTTGCCCAGCGGGTGTCATTGTAACTGGAAAACAAACAGTTTTTTTAAAGTATAGGACTCTCATCAATCTCCAACTCCCTCATTTAAGTGTGTTAAATTGTAATTCAATACAGGCTGACATTGACCTGATGATTTCTAAAGTTAATATAGAAATGAATCAATAATTTCCTCCTGTCCTATCTCAACAATAACAGCTAAGCCATGCTTCCAGAATCACTGACAGCCTTCATTATCTCTCCTGCAAGGCTATTCTCCAACAGGACACACACAGTGAGTTCCACCAGCCTATTTTACCAGGTTATCATTCACAGAGAGTTGCAGTTTGCCATTGTTGAGTTGGTCAGTTGCAACTGGGATGAAGATGAAAATTCCAATAAATTACACTTCTCTTGGTCACTGGAAGGTGAAATTCTCTTCTTCTTCTATACACAACAACAATACAACTTCCACCTTTAAATGTAGAATGTAAAATGCGCGAAGTGTCTCACCAAAGAAACAAAATTTAGGACTGTCTCCCATAAGAAAATATTGGGACCAATGAGAAAAAGCTTTCAAAATGATAGGTTTTACAGTGAGTCTTAAAGGGGAAAGGGCAAGGTAGAGGGACAGAGACATTTAGAGAGGAAATTCCAGAGTTTAGGACACGGGCAGGGGATGGCATGGCAAATCAATAATAGAAGGATGAAAATGGGAGGTGCTCTGGAGGCCAGAAGTGGTAGAGCACAGAGATTTCAGAGGCTTGTATGGCTGCAGGAAATCACAACAGCAGAGCCAGGCAAGGCCATAGAGACACTTGAACATAAGAATGACGATTTTAAAAATGAGCCATCAGTGGACCAAGAACAAAAGTAACAGCCACCCCAAGAACACAATACGACTTCTCAATGTGCCTCCTCCCAAACAACATGCACTATCTAGGGTCAGATAGGAGGTAACCACAAAGAAATCTGCACTTCATCATGAGTACTCACCTTTGAACATTAAGGCAATGAAAGCAGAGGAAACAGATAGTCAAGCAAATTAAGTTTTAACAGATACTGAAATCAATAAGGTAGCACCATTCTGTACAGATGATTATATTTTGCATTTTCCTGGAGGTCAAGATAATCTGAGATTACTCTTCCAATCACCAAAGTAGAAAACTGCTGGACAAACAATGAATGCTGTAGATATCAGCCTCTATACACCCTGACTGGGCTACAGTTACATAAAAGTTGACAATCCAACTGCCTCTCCCATGCTATGCTCTCCACTGAAAATTATTTTAGAGTCTATAAGAACCCCATTGCCCTCCCAATTCATTCCCCACCCCTGCACCACAAACCCCAATCCCCGAATTTAAGATGGTAGTCATATACTTTTGTCATGTCTTATGACATACAGGTTGTTCCAGTTGTTGCTGGCAGTAAAGTGATGTTCTTGGGAGATTCCTTCTTGACCGGAGTTGTACTTTGTTCATTTTCTTTTTTGCGTCTCTTGTAAGGGACAAAGAGCCTGACTGGACCGGTCTGTGCACAAAAGCAATGGACACTGATTATAGCCTGCATCCACTCTCCAGTGTCGACAACATGTTTCTCTTCCTGTCATAGCATTTTACAACATCACCTTTAAACAGTGAAGATCAACAGCAGAAAGCATCAAATGTGAATAGTAAAACCTCTCAAAACTGCATTGTTCCCCTTATACCACCCCAACAAAGCACTCCGAATCGCAGGTACTAAATTCCTCGTAGCTTTATTCAGAAGGGAGGTGAGACTAATTTAAGTCTCTGACAACAGCACCTCAGGACTCGCTGACTAAAGGTGCCCTGTTGCATAGGTAGCTTACCATTAGATTGTCACTCTCAACTTTTCACTCCGTCCCAACAACTGAACTACCATTTGGAATGCCCCCGATACTATGAGATACTCCACCTGATAAATGGCACACCCCACTATAACATGGTTAGTAAAGTCCAACGTTGGAAATTATCACTTGGATACCGGTGGGATCCAGACAATACTGGAACTACTACTGTTCTCCACTCATTTTTAGTCTGGTTTGAAGTCACTGGGAATTTATATCAGCCTTGATGTAAAATTAGAATCTCACCCCACCCTGTTGTATTTCTTCCCAGAAGCTACATTGGGATAATAGTATCAGAAAACTTTGCGCTTGAAGTCTGTGAACTGGGATCTAAGCAGAAATTTCTCCTACTGGTCCTGTACCAACCTAATTCCCTTAAAGGAAAGTAAAGCATGTTAATTCCAAGATTAGGCTCTGACACTGTGTCTGTAACTCTTTAAAAGACAACCATATCCCACCAATCTTTTAGACTACAGTGGAAGACTTGAGAAACGGTCAATATGTGAAGTATGTAATGGGAAAGATAGCTTTTTACTTGGTCTGACCTCCATGTGACTCTAGTCCTGCCCCTACACAGGGTAGCCTACATATGACTCTTGTGTTGTCCCTACTTGATCTGACCTACACCTGACTGTAGCAACAGTGTGTGTTTGATGTTTACGACCCTCTGAAGTGGTTGGGCTGCCACAGCCATTAGGTAGAGATAACAAATTCAGTTTTACCAGTAACACCCACAACCCCAAGAAAAAACACCAAATGAACATATTCATCCAAATGGTACTTGTGATCATAGGCACTACTTTCAATTAAAACTTAGCCAAACAATTCTTAACAATTTGTATAAAGATACTTCTAACAGAGACAGAATCTGGCTGGTGGTTTCCAGATGACTGAGGTAGAGTGCCTGGTCCACCAGTCCAGTACAACCAGATTCTTGGTGGTTAGTTACATTTATAGGTTGCCTTTGACTCTGGAAAAAATGGGCCTCTAACAGATTACCTGTCTATTTCAAGAGCAGCTCAAAGGCTTAGGACAGTCTAAAAACTCAGCGTGGATTTTATTGCATCATTGAGCTCTAAATGTGAGCTCAAAGTACAGGTGCCCCCTTCTGGTCACATCCATTGCACAGGGTTCATTAAGACTAAGGGAAGAGAACATTTAAATAGCTCCACAGAGGCCAGTATTCCATCATCAAGTCGCCCTTTATGAGGTCCACCTGGCCAACCTCATTACAATCACTACAAACGATAAATGCATTTTGAGAAAGGAGGTACATTCAATGTAGCCTATGATATGACTCCTGGTTGCCTTTATTTTGAGGGTGCTGCACAGCAGCAAATAGCATGAATGGTTGTAACACAGTGCAGAGACCTTAAATAAGAAATAAACAACAGCCATTGCAGAAAATACCCATGAGCGCATTCATGAATCTCTAAGAAATGACTGCAGCTCATGCCTACTGTATTGTGGCACATGAGAATTATTACCAGAAACTAACTGAAAGGTCTCACTTGTTTCATAGCTTCAACTTCCTGCTGTCGAGCAACCTCCAACGAGTATTCAATGCCAGGAAACTTGTCTTCTATGAAAATTGCTGTTAATTAAGGCTTTACCTATTACTTGCCTGCTCAACCTCCACAGGTGGCAGCTGATTCCATTCACTACCAATACTCAGAAAATTAGTCCAGAGGTGGGAATACTTCAGGGACCAACCTAACATCCTGTTTTAAATAAAAATTCCATGCTTCGCAGCCCGTATAACCAGCTCTAAAGGGCTAGATTAATTCCAGCATCTGTCTCTGATTTGGACTGTGTCATGGTTTCATAACTGGAAACATAAAATTAACATATACATGTCCCCTCTCTCTCTTAGCAGCTCAGAGATATTGAACCATGGAAACTGTTATCATCCAAGTGTGAAACTGAATTGCCAGTAACTCTAAACATTAACAGAACCATCATTACCATTCATTCCTATATAGTAACTTACCAAAGACATGTCATCACAACAAGCAGCACAGGTGCATGATGCTGCATGAGGATTTAGAATACCATCCTAGGAAACAGAATCACAGCAATATCAGTACAGGTAATAACATAAATAATCTTGGTCTGGGAGGAGATCAGGGTCCGGCTATCATTCTATTCATGTTCAATATTATAGATCAGAACATCTAATCTTCTACATTAAATGAACTCCTGCTTATAACTCTTACAGGCTGAATTCAGTGGAATACCTTCCCTTCCCCAACCTCTCTATTCCAAGAAACTCCTTACTCCTACAAGAAACTCCTTACAGCCACACTCTTCGATCAAGCTTCTGGTCACATGTTCTAACATTTCATGTTTGATTCAATGTTAAACATCGTTTGAAAACGCTTCTGCTTTTTTATGTTAAAGGCACCACATGAATACAAATTGCAGTTAGTGTAACTTCATCCAAGCTTATAAGACCTACACATTGGAATGTAATTCGCAGTCACTGCGAAAGTGTGAATTCAGAGTGAGTGAATCCAAAGTTTCCACAAATTTCACAAAAAACAATGTAGACAATGTCGTGGATGGAATTAGATTTGTAAGCATATACTAGGATTTCACTGGTACACAGAAGAACAGCTTTGATAGAATGAAGGGTGAGCAGGGTCATGCGAGTATAGTGGCTTGAAAATGGACAGTGTATTCCAAGAAAGCTTTGCAAGAGAGACTAGATAGTGAAAGGATCATTCTCATCTACATGCATAAACATGCATCCTTAATGGTGTGTTGCCTCTCACATCCTAGGGAAAAGGAAATAGTGGAGCAGATGACAGGGTTCTTGGACAAGCAGAGGTGACTGCCCGAAACAGTACAGAAATTATGTCGGAAGCATTAACATGGTGAATAGGATTAGACCACAAACAAGGCAATGTTATACAAGAATTATCTGAACTTAGATATGAATTGCCATGGCCCCCTTACAAAAACAAAAGGGGTATAATTTCTCCACCAACAGGATGCTGTCTTAAAGCTGAAAAATGTTTTACATATCGAACAAATATGTTAAATGATAAAAGAGTTTCAGGGCCAGTTTGATGCCAGGTATGTAGGCAATACATACCAATGATTAAGAGACCATATCAATATATATCCAAGTGACACCGACACTTGAAGTTCCTGCCTTCCTAACAGAGACCTCAATCAGCCATAAAATACACACTGTTAAAATTATAGATGGCAGGATGGGATGCCAATTATACCAAGTTGGTTTTATTCCCTCGTATAGCCTGTTTTACCAGGAAGGGATTATAGTTCACGAGTTACAGGAAGTGGATGCATCACAGGAAAATCTGATCCTGGTCTCACCAGATGACTGTCCATTTGTCTCCACAATTATTTACGAATTAACAAATGTTGGTTGAACATTCCCCCAACACAGGAACACTAAAACCATCAGTATTGGCTCTTCTGCTGCTCAGATGAAATCAGCTGATTACAGGATTGTAGCCATAGCCTGAAGCACTCCTTTCCTGTTGATTTCATTTGTACAGTGCACAATTCTTCAGTGAACTGAATTATCAGGCAGTTTCCTGAAGGCTTTTAAAGGTAGAGTTGCATAAGAATATTTGGTCTCCAACTCTGTTTTTAATTAAGTAATTGAACTCCACTCACAGCAACTGCACTCGAGACTAACGTTATTCTTGGAATAAAATTTAAACCAAAGCTATTGCCAAAATCCCAGCCAGTTGGAGTTGTCCTGGTTTTTGTGTGGTTTGAAATTTGAATTTGATGAGATGTCACCACATGGTAGCAGCAGTTTCCTCCTCTCCTTGGTGGTTCCTGATGACAAATTATGGACCAATTTGTTTAAAGTATCATTTAAATATTTCTCACAATGCTTTCATTGACCACTGGGAATTTTTTGCCAACTCCCAGTCATTCTGACTCTCACATACGGAAAGATGAAAAGATCCAGGAAAAGAATGGGTGTTTACGCGGACTGAGGAGGCATTGAAAAATTAGACGTCATCTCCTTCAAAGGAACAAGGAGAAGAGATTTTCAAGATGATGGAAGGTCTTGATAGAGTAGGTAGGAAAAAAAACTATTGCCCCTGTTGTGAGTTGGTTCATGACCACAGCTGATGGATTTAACATCATTGAAAAAACTCATTTAAAACGGAAGATGGGATAATTTTTTTTTAAAAAGAGTTGCCAAATCTGGAACATTCCATCAGAAACTATTGTGGAAACTCATTCAGTGAGTAATTTTCAAGGGGCACAGGACAAGTACTGGAGAATGAAGATCTTGCAAAGTAAGCATCATCGTTCTTTTAAGCAGCATGGACACAATGGGTCACATAGCCTCCAGCTATGTCTCAAGTTTCTATAATTCTTTGAAAGCATGCATATTGTAAAAACATTTGTCAGTTTTAAGCTGCATGTCATTAGCAGCCAGCATCAAAAAGCTGTTTATTTTATCTCTCATTTTCTGTGGTGTCAATGTTTTGCAATCCCTTGCTTTTGGATAATTTGCAAATTGAGCACAACAGGAATAACACTGAGATCTAACCTCTTGATAGCTTCTGACTAAGATAAATAGAACATTAAAGCATATAGAATATTTTAAAGCAGAAACAATTACCAAATCATTACCGTTGACATTTGCAATTAATAAAAGATCCTTACTTGTATCAGACACTGGAGGGGTCGTCCAGCGTACCGTATGCTCCTTTTCCAATCTTTGCTACTGGCTCGTCCAGCCATTCCTTCAAACTCCGTGGGAGTGAACCAATTCTCTCCATGTTTAATACAACGCCCCCGTCCTCCTGGAAGTAAAACCACAGGTCATTGTCACTCACATCTTTCCCAGTTACTAGAGGTAAAGGCTGAAAGAGAAGAAATTCAGTATGAATACTTAGAATTATAGAATACCTGCAGTACAGAAGCAAGCCATCCAGCCCACTGAGACCATACCAACCTTCTGAAGAGCATCCCACCAGACCCAATCTCCTACCCTAATCCTGTAACCCTGCATTTCCCATGGCCAATCATGTCTCCAACAAAGAAATTTGATTTTGATCCTTAATCTACAAGATACAGTTAGGATGACAAACTACTGTTAGCATAACAAAAGGTCCAGTGAATCATACAGCTGGGGACCAGAGGCAGGCAGGCAGGAAAGAATTATGTAAAAATAGAGATAGATTTTCGAAAAGGCTATGTTTTGCTTGGACATAACATTTCAGGTTCTACCTTAAAAAAAAGCAAGCTGTTTAAACTAAACCTTATAAAACACTGGTTAAGCCCAGCAATTCTGCATATTACATTTTAAGATGGATGTAGGGGTGATTTATCCAAATGTATCAGCGAATGAAAGACCAGTTACATAGAGAGACTACAGAAGCTGGAAGTGAATCCTCAGAGCTGAAAGGTTGAAGGGAGTTTTGCAGGTGGTATCCAAAATTATGAGGCTTTTTTTAAAAAATAGGGCAAATAAAGACAAGCCTTTCGAAGGATGGAGGATTTGTAACAAAAGGGCACAGATATAAAGATAATTAGCAAAAAAAGCTAGACAAAAGATGAAAACGTATTTTACGCAGTGGTTTATGAGAAATGAACCTACTGCCTGAGAAAGTAGTGAAAGCCAATTCAGTAACAACTTTCAAATGGAAATTAAGCAATTGTACAAAGGAAAAATTGTAGGGGTCTGGGAAATAGCAGGGGAAGTGGAACTGGCTCTTTTTAAAAGCTAGAGAACATACAATGAGCCAGATGACCTCCTTTGTGCCTTTTGTTTCTGATAACATGGTCCATAATTCCCTGAAACAGTCACAGATAATGACACAGAGATCCAAACACAGAGCCACTTCTCCCTGTTCCAACTTCATTGTTCCCTTCTGGAGTCAGAGATTGCCCTAGATGCTCACTGATATCCACAGATCTACTAACAGCCATTATGGTGCACAGGGGGCTCTAAAATGTCAAGATTTACTGGGCTGTCACAAATCTACTCACCAACCCAATGCTCCGTCTTGGAAGCCTGACATAACTGAATAGCCAGATCCCCAAACGGACCACCTCCACCTGAGCTGCTCATTCAGAGCTGATTTTCCCCATCCAAGCAGTTCATCCCAAATAAACCAGCTTCCCCAATACAAGCCTGTCTATCTTCAGACCAAGCTAACTCGCAAGATACCATGCTTAGATCATGGGACTGCTGATGAACTGATCCAAATATAAAAACATCAAAGTTATGCTGTAGAAATAGTTCATTGTGAAACATATCATAATTTGGTTTTCCTTTGGCAGAGACACAGTCATCAGAAATTTTGGGTTGGAACCTAGGAATATGTAAACAGCTGGACAACGATTCAACTTCTTGTGATGTGGGAAAGACTTTCTCACACATCGAGTGGTTACGGTATGGAATGCACTGCTTGGAAGTCTGCTGCACCAGCTCTTCAAATGAGCCTCATTACCTCCTGCCAATTTCCTGCTCCCATATTTTTCACACATTATTTCTATTCAGACAAGCATCCATACCCACTTGAATGTCTCAGCTGGATCTCAATTTGAATAAAAATAATGCACAAGTGTAAGGGGAAAGGCAAGAAATCATCAGGAGGTAAAGAAGCACATTTGAAGAGCTGGTTCAGATACAATGACCCGAAAGGCCTCTTTCTGCTGCTCTATGATGTTGCTGTGATTCTTTTCTGCCTGGTAGCTCCAGAAATCAATGATTGACAAAGATTGCTGTGCTTAGCCAATCAGGTTACAACAGACCTGGACATGATCTGAAGAAAATCCTAGGAAACTTGGATTTTCTTACCTGAACCTAGTTTGTTTTTGAACAAAATTCCACTGGTGTTTCGGCATCTGACTGGAAGCTCATTCTCATACACAGAAGGGTCCCAATTATATTTTGTTCCTTCTTTGTCCGGGCCTGATGTCAGAGGAGTTGAAGCTATCTGTGGACCTGGTAAAGAAAAGTACCAGAAATAGTATTAAACGTTAGGACTCCTGTTCTTCAATTATCCAAACATCATCTATTCGAATACAAATATGAATGCCATCATCAGAGAATAGCAAGTTTCAGAGAACATTTCAAACCCTGATGGTCCCATTAAGCATGAAACTCTAAAAGAAGCAACCAGCTCTTGAATTTAATTCCTGAGAATAAGTTAAGCTGTGCAGATCATAGAGTCCTGGAAAGTTTGGCTCAGGATGCCTTTCACCTGTCATGTTGTGCCTTTTCTAACTCCACATCATAGCCAGCCACTCTAAGATATGGCCAGAATTTTAACAGTTTATATAATTCCCTCTTAGATGTCACAACGACCACAAGAATGCAAGAATTCACTCAGATCACTGGACACAGCAGCCTGAATTCTCACAATGAAAGAGAGCATCTCTGTCACTGTGATAATGAAAAATAGGCTGAAAATCAGATGTCCCACCCCTAAATATGGCACCTACCATTTTCACAGATTTTGGAATGTGAATGGGTTGTGTTTTTCACAAGTACGTTTTGCAAAGGCAGCTGCCTCATGTCATGTCTGATTTTGGTAAACGGTTGCAGGGGGAGAAATCACAATGTGTCCAGAATAGACCTGGTCTGATCTTTGTTTAATTGTTGGGATAGCCAAGCTACCAAGGCAAAAAACATGACCATCCAACACCCAAGAACCCCCTTGAGGACTAGCTTTTTGTTTTAGGCAACTACTTTCTTATTCTCACTAACTCTTACGTTAGGTGATGCAGTCCAATAGTACATTCTGTACTTACATTGACAATCAGGCCATTTGTCTAAGTCAGTGTCTTCAATAAGTATAAATCCCGTTAAACGTGAAACGCAAGGAACACATTGATTTAACAGATACCACAGTATTTAAATTGGCGCAAGACAAAGGTAGCAAGAGATTTTTTTCAAAATAATTGACACATTTCTACACAAAATGCCATTAAATGAAACAGTGTTATTACTCCAGCTGATAGTATTACTGAACAAATCAGATTCCAGAGTGCAGCCTAGATTGTTACACCGTAGGTCTTGTTTCTGCAAAATGGCATATATTGTCAAAGCTTTACCCCCTTGCACCCATCGGTACAATTTATAATAAAGAATACCAATTTAAGGGAAAACCCACAATTTATAGCAAATGAGAGAAGACTGCTTATGTTGTTAAGTGATAATTACCATGGAGAATGAACCAGTTAATCATGATCAATGGTTAGCTGCCAAGGTTTAGTTAAATATTAAACAAGGCAGGTTGACACTGAGTGGTCAATGCATTGCCCTGAGAGATGAATCAGCAAATACCTGGCACAAATGTTGAGTTGAAACAGCAGCATAATTATGCTAACACTAAATTTAAGATTTTCAATCAAACTCACATTGAGGCATATTTGTGTGCATTGAAAGCTACATATATTAATACAGAGGACACTGTTCATTACAGACAAAAAGAATACATACACACAGTGTGCATTTTATAGTCTGGTTTAAAATTTAAACAAAGCTTGCATGTTAACTGTCAATCATCATTAACTGGTGCATTCTCCATGGCAATGCAACTTCCAAGCAGAGTCCTCTTGCAAGCAATCAACACACTCCACTCTTACAACCTAAGTACTGGTTGTCCCCTTACATTGGTATTTTGCAAATTGTCCCGATGAAAGCAATTCTTTGATTTTTGTAGTTTGGTTACCGTGATGGTCAATAACATAAGATGATAAATCTACTTCCAACAAAAAGAAAAGTTTAACTACAAAAAGAAAATAAATAAATGTATATATATGACAATTTGGAAACATTTTATCATATACAGCAAAAAGAAAGATTCAACCTCTTTTTCCAGCAACATGTTTTACAGACACTAAACCCCAATAAAATATCATTCCTATCATCATGTTAAAATTTCTTACTGAACGGGAAAGGTCATTAGTGTTTTGTTTTGGCAACTTCCTGCATATTCACCAGAAATGATAATCTGTTACTGTTTCTCCCTGTGACATGCAAAGAGACTAACTCAATGGCTTTTATCTATCTTTGACTTCTTTGAGACAACTACAACAGCTGACATCTTTTGCCAAGTCTGATGGTCTGAAAACTCCCACAGACTAAAAACTGCCCTTCTGCTCAAATGAATATTTTTTTCTCAACTCAACGTGCCCGTGGCCCTTGGCCATCCCTCTTTCTCTGTGGGTCATTAATACTCGTCAACAATTATTTCACTGCAAGTTTATTCAGTCATTCAGATAAAGTGACATAAATTTCTTAGAAAAGCTGTCTTTAACTCACTATTCCAAACAAATTCCTGACCCTTTCTCGAAACAAAATAGATTAGAATTTCACAACACAGAAAACCAAAGCCAATTTAGCTCCACTTTAAAATCTGAAACTGCAAAAATAATAATAGTATATTGTAAATTTCCATCACAAAACCTTCTGCAGGCTAGTGAGGTCACATCTGATACATTCCCCTCACAAGCTAAAAAAAACCATCCTAAACAGACAGTTACTATCCTTTTTACTGAATATCAGATTTAAAATTATCAATTGATGGAGCAGTCATTACAATAGCATCCACTGCAATTTTTTCCCAAAGAAGATTCTGAATGTATGCAGTTTTAAGATAGAAATTCAATGGCAAGTGATTCATTACCTCTTTGATTTTAGTTTTCATATCTCCCAGTTAGCTAATTCTTCTAGTGTTGACAGATTTGAAAGTTTTCTATTTGCAACCTCTCTCTTCCTCTGCTTTGCAGCTGTCTTTCTGTTCCACACACCTTGAGGCCTCCCTCTCAACCCCATGTCCTCACCCCCATATCCCCATAGCCCCTTATGATTCCCCTCTCCGAATACAGCCTGCCCTCTGACTCCACAGAGACCCCTTGTGGCTTCCATGTCTTCCGCAGTCTCCTTGCAAATCTCCAATCTCCAATCTCCGCCAAGACTCACTGCAGTAATCTTTTCCCCCCAACTTATTTCCAATCTCTGGAGGGCAATAAGGCAGCTCTCTACCGCGTCCCATTTACTAGGAATCCTATCAGTAGCAAGCAGAGGCAAAAGTGATCTGTGATTGGAGGACCAGTTCCTTAAGCTTTCTATCCATTCAACTTGAAGCAGTGACTTTTTCCTAGTTGGTCATGCCTATGAGTGAATTTTGCACTCATCGTTTCGGGATCTTAGGTGATGAGTTCGACCTCTGCTCTATGGATTTGAGTATTGCAGGATATCCCTTCAAAAAGATATGGTATAGGTTTTGATAAAATTCTAGGACACCTTCAATAGTAGCAAACTGTCCTTTGGAAAAGCAAACTTCCTTTTGGAATTGATAAAAGTAACATGAACATGCACAAAAAGTTCATAAATTGACAAACTCACTGGAACCGTTGACAGACCTGTTAAAAGTCAAGACTTTTAAAACTAATTATTCTTTAATTAAAAAAGCGGAATTTTGGTGTATTGAAAAACCAAAACATGTTTTCTCACTATAATAAAATGTGAGGCTGGATGAACACAGCAGGCCAAGCAGCATCTCAGGAGCACAAAAGCTGACGTTTCGGGCCTAGACCCTTCATCAGAGACCCTCTCTGATGAAGGGTCTAGGCCCGAAACGTCAGCTTTTGTGCTCCTGAGATGCTGCTTGGCCTGCTGTGTTCATCCAGCCTCACATTTTATTATCTCGGATTCTCCAGCATCTGCAGT
Source organism: Stegostoma tigrinum (assembly GCF_030684315.1). NCBI lineage: Eukaryota > Metazoa > Chordata > Chondrichthyes > Orectolobiformes > Stegostomatidae > Stegostoma > Stegostoma tigrinum. The sequence continues at coordinate 35,085,986 of NC_081370.1, read as the reverse complement.
TCCCATTATCTCATGTTTTCTCACTGTTTCCTGACAGAAACGTAAGATCTAACATTACTGGATTACTGTTTTAAAATTGTTGTTCTAACTTTATCCTTCTTTGTTTTTATACTCTATGCCATTACTACAAAACTCAGGAACCCATATCAATGAAGTCCTGATGATTGATCAACCTCACCCCCTCTTTACTCTACCCAGTATTTCAATGATCTCTTTTACCAAACTGCCACAGTTATGGTGAAGATGGGTGAAGAAAGCAATTTAGTATCTCAACCATGCCCCTGAATTCAATGAGTAAATCTCATTTCCCATGCTATAGCCAGAGGAAACAACCTCCCAGCTTCTAGCCACCAAGCCCCTTCAGAACCTTATTGTTTACTGAGATCACTATCACTCTTTAAACTTCAGAGAGTGTAAACACTACTATCTCAAAAAATACATACATCCTTTCTTAGATTTGGAGATCAAAAGTGTGCACAGTATTCAAGGTGTGATCTCACCAAAGTCTGTACTACTGCAACAAGAATTCTTTATTGTTGTATTCCATATCCCTTCTGATAAAGAGCAACAGAACATTTGTATCCTAATGCTTGCTGTACCTGCATGCTAACTTCTTGTAGGAACAAATTACTGCAGGTGCTGGAATATGTACTGAAAACAGCAAATGCTAGAGATTCCTGCGGGTCAGATAGCATCCACAGAAAGACAGTAAGCTAACGTTTTGAGTTTAGATGACTCTTGAGAGCTGAAGTAAAGATTCACTTCAGTTGTGATGAATAGTCATCTAGACTTGAAACTTTATAGTTTGCTCTCTCTTCACGGATGCTGACTGACCTGCTGTGATCTCCAGCATTTGTTGTTTTCAGTGCTAACTTCCTGTATTCTTTATACAAGCGCACCCAAGTTTTTTTTTAAACCTTCATTTATGAGATGTGGACATTGTTAACTAGGCCAGTTTTTAATGACCGCCCCATCCTGAATAGCTTTGAGAAGGTGGTGGTGAGCTGCCTTCCTGAAGCGTTTCAGTCCTTGGGATGAAGGTACACAGATGAAAAATGTGTGACATATATACATTTTTTTAAAGTTTGGATTTTAAACAAGTCGCACACGGGTGTTTTCTTTTGTAAAAGGGTTTAAAATTAACCAGGTAAGTCTTTCTGCAACCATGATTTTAAATAATGATATGTCAGAGTGTGGGTGACTGAAAGGACACCTGAGGCATTATGGAAATTTGTTTATGTTAATTTTTGATCTGACAAGAGAGGGAAAACATTTAAGCTGTTAGCTGTCATATAAACATTTGGATTCAATTCAAAGCTCACCTGACTAGGGTCAAAAACAAGTATAGTTTCTCTAGGAAAAGCAGATTATTCATAGTAGTTAACAGAATACCTCAGTCAAAGTCTAGTGTGTGAAACTTCTAGACCAGGAATGACTGCAAAGTTGAATTGGTTATTCAAAACTGAGAAAGTATAAGCACAGAGTTGTGTATGTATCCATGAAATAAGCTTCATAGCTCGGGACAGGAGCTGAAAATATGCAGGTAAGTCAAAGCTACAGATTTAGTTTGGAAGGAAAATTTCTCTGGATTTTGATTAATAACTCTAAAGTGATTGTGTTCGGATGAAATTTTATTTTGCTGAGTGTTTTGAAATCTTTCAAACAATATTATATTTACATAGCTCATTTTGTTTTTTTTTCTCTGTTGTGTAATAAAGTTCTGTTTTTGTTGATCTATCAAGACAGTTTTCAAAGTCAGAAGTTACACAACACCAAGTTATAGCCCAACAGGTTTATCTGGAATACACAAGCTTTCAAAGCACAGCCCTTTCGTCAGATGCAATGAGAGAGTAGGGCGCACAAAGAATTTATAGGCAGAGAGATCAAGGGCAGACAAAGCAAAAGGTCATACAAATGGTGTGAGTGGAGTGTCAGATGATAAGTCTCTGCAGGACCAAGAGTGTTAGATGGTGAGTAAAGTGTTTATAAAATCAATGTCAGTGCTGTGCTGTCATGAACGGACACCGCACAACAGTCACCAGACAGGAATATTCCCTCCCAGTTGGGGAGCACTTCAGCGGTCAGAGGCATTCAGCCTCTGATCTTCCGGTAAAGAGTCCTCCAAGGCAGTCTCTGAGATACAAAACAACGCAGTATCGCGAAGCAGGGACTGATAGCCAAGTTTCGTACCCATGAGAACAGCTTCAACCTCAATCTTGGGTTCATGTTGCACTGCTGGTAACCCCACCACACCGTTCTCTCAATAAAATCTTCCTTCCCTTCCTGTTTTTGACAGCATCACCTTGATAAATTATTATGATCTCTCTTTGTATATTTTTGAATGACTGATTACACTCGCACTCTCTCTCTCTCTCACACACACACACACACACACACACACACACACACACACACACACACACACACACACACACACACACACACACACACACACAGACACACACACATCTATGGGATGAATCATTTCATCCAAGATGTTTGTTTATTTGCAAAAACATTTACATTCTAATTTGTAGTCACAATCAGTGTGGCATTTAATAAATTCCAGCTTTTTGAATAAAACCAGCTGACTCCAGATTAGAACTTAGACAGTTTCCAAACAAAGCCTCACATCTACAATTCAGTGTCTGACCTGAGATGTGAGGCTGGATGAACACAGCAGGCCAAGCAGCATCTCAGGAGCACAAAAGCTGACGTTTCGGGCCTAGACCCTTCATCAGAGAGGGGGATGGGGGGAGGAACTGGAATAAATAGGGAGAGAGGGGGAGGCGGACCGAAGATGGAGAGTAAAGAAGATAGGTGGAGAGGGTGTAGGTGGGGAGGTGGAGGGCGTGGGTGGTGTCACGGACATAGGTGGGGAGTTCCTGGACCAAAGGGGAGAAAATGGAGTCCAGATAGGTGAACCGCCTCAACCTCTCCACCCCTCTCACCCACTCTAACCTCTCCCCCGCAGAACGGGCAGCCCTCCGCTCCCTCCGCTCCAACCCCAACCTCACCATCAAACCCGCAGACAAGGGTGGCGCAGTGGTAGTATGGCGCACTGACCTCTACATCACCGAGACCAGACGCCAACTCTCCGACACCACCTCCTACCGCCTCCTCGATCATGACCCCACACCCGAGCACCAAACCATCATCTCCAACACCATTCATGACCTCATCACCTCAGGGGACCTCCCACCCGCAGCCTCCAACCTCATTGTTCCCTAACCCCGCACGGCCCGTTTCTATCTCCTTCCCAAAATCCACAAACCTGCCTGCCCTGATCGACCCATCGTCTCAGCCTGCTCCTGCCCCACCGAACTCATCTCCACCTATCTGGACTCCATTTTCTCCCCTTTGGTCCAGGAACTCCCCACCTATGTCCGTGACACCACCCACGCCCTCCACCTCCTCCAGGACTTCCAATTCCCTGGCCCCCAACACCTCATATTCACCATGGACGTCCAGTCCCTGTACACCTGCATTCCGCATGGAGATGGCCTCAAGGCCATCCGCTTCTTCCTGTCCCGCAGGCCCGACCAGGCCCCCTCCACCGACACTCTCATCCGCCTAGCTGAACTCGTCCTCACACTCAACAACTTCTCTTTTGACTCCTCCCACTTCCTACAGACTAAGGGGGTGGCCATGGGCAAGCGCATGGGCCCCAGCTATGCCTGCCTCTTTGTAGGTTACGTGGAAGAGTCCCTCTTCCGCACCTACACAGGCCCCAAACCCCACCTCTTCCTCCGGTACATTGATGACTGTATCGGCGCCGCCTCTTGCTCCCCAGAGGAGCTCGAACAGTTCATCCACTTCACCAACACCTTCCACCCCAACCTTCAGTTCACCTGGGCCATCTCCAGCACATCCCTCACCTTCCTGGACCTCCCAGTCTCCATCTCAGGCAACCAGCTTGTAACTGATGTCCATTTCAAGCCCACCGACTCCCACAGCTACCTAGAATACACCTCCTCCCACCCACCCTCCTGCAAAAATTCCATCCCCTATTCCCAATTCCTCCGCCTCCGCCGCATCTGCTCCCACGATAAGACATTCCACTCCCGCACATCCCAGATGTCCAAGTTCTTTAAGGACCGCAACTTTCCCCCCACGGTGATTGAGAACGCCCTTGACCGCGTCTCCCGCATTTCCCGCGACACATCCCTCACACCCCGCCCCCGCCACAACCGCTCCAAGAGGATCCCCCTCGTTCTCACACACCACCCTACCAACCTCCGGATACAACGCATTATCCTCCGACACTTCCGCCATTTACAATCCGACCCCACCACCCAAGACATTTTTCCATCCCCTCCCCTGTCTGCTTTCCGGAGAGACCACTCTCTCCGTGACTCCCTTGTTCGCTCCACACTGCCCTCCAACCGCACCACACCCGGCACCTTCCCCTGCAACCGCAGGAAATGCTACACTTGTCCCCACACCTCCTCCCTCACCCCCATCCCAGGCCCCAAGATGACATTCCACATTAAGCAGAGGTTCACCTGCACATCTGCCAATGTGGTATACTGCATCCACTGTACCCGGTGCGGCTTCCTCTACATTGGGGAAACCAAGTGGAGGCTTGGGGACCGCTTTGCAGAACACCTCCGCTCAGTTCGCAACAAACAACTGCACCTCCCAGTCGCAAACCATTTCCACTCCCCCTCCCATTCTCTTGATGACATGTCCATCATGGGCCTCCTGCACTGCCACAATGATGCCACCCGAAGGTTGCAGGAACAGCAACTCATATTCCGCCTGGGAACCCTGCAGCCATATGGTATCAATGTGGACTTCACCAGTTTCAAAATCTCCCCTTCCCCTACTGCATCCCTAAACCAGCCCAGTTCATCCCCTCCCCCCACTGCACCACACAACCAGCCCAGCTCTTCCCCCCCACCCACTGCATCCCAAAACCAGTCCAACCTGTCTCTGCCTCCCTAACCGGTTCTTCCTCTCACCCATCCCTTCCTCCCACCCCAAGCCGCACCCCCAGCTACCTACTAACCTCATCCCACCTCCTTGACCTGTCCGTCTTCCCTGGACTGACCTATCCCCTCCCTACCTCCCCACCTACACCCTCTCCACCTATGTTCTTTACTCTCCATCTTCGGTCCGCCTCCCCCTCTCTCCCTATTTATTCCAGTTCCCTCCCCCCATCCCCCTCTCTGATGAAGGGTCTAGGCCCGAAACGTCAGCTTTTGTGCTCCTGAGATGCTGCTTGGCCTGCTGTGTTCATCCAGCCTCACATTTTATTATCTTGGAATCTTCAGCATCTGCAGTTCCCATTATCTCTGACCTGAGATACCACCTTTTGTATATTCCTTTAGTTCTGCCTGATTGTCAGCGTTGCACAGCACTGACATCGACTTTATAAACGCTTTACACACCGTCTACCACTCTTGGTCACCTGCAGAGACTTATCACCTGACATTCCACTCACAACAGTTGTATAATCTCTTGCTTTGTATGCCCTTGATCTCTCTCTGCCTATAAACTCTCTGTCTGCTCTCCACTACACCTGACGAAGGGGCTGCACACTCCGAAAGCTTGTGTGATTCAAAATGTTGGACTATAACCTGGTGTCGTGTGACTTCTGACTTTGTCCATCCCAGTCCAACACCGGCACCTCCACATTAAACAGATTTCAGTCATAACATCAGCTGGGATCCTAACAGCTATCAGAGCAGTCTCTCTGATCATAAACATTTAAAACTCTCATACCTTTTAAAAAATTGTTTTCTATTCTTACTAACAAAGGTAATAACTTCACACTTCCCACATGATACTCCTTCTGCTGCCTTTTTGGCTGCTCACTTAAGTTGTCTATACCTCTACAGCCTCTCTATGTTCTCATCACAATGTACATTCAAGCTAGCTTTACAAACATGGCTCCATGACTTCATCTTTCATTAATACAGAGTGTAAATTGCTGAAGCACTGACATCTTTTCCTCGCAGCACTCCACCATTTACAGTCTGCCAACTGACTACTGTCTAACTTAGATCCAACTAACATCTACTCATATTCTCTGCTTCCTATTAACCAATCCTGTATCCATGCTAGCATATTAATTTCTGACTCAATGATTCCTTATTTTGCCTATTAACTTTTGTGTGGCACTTCAATGAATGCCATTTGGAAATCCAAGTATACTATATCTGCTGGCTCTCCTTTATTAACCTTGGAGTTACATCCTCCAAAATAGCTAATAAATTTGTCAAACTAAATTCCCTTTCATTAAAGTACATTCCCAAGCTCATCATAAATGCTTCCACTTCAATCATACTATTACACTGATTTCTATAATAAGAAACACAATGACGCACACAGTACTCTAATTGTGGCCTAAACATTGTATTATACCTTTTATTATTATAATCGTATATTCAAGAGTGTGATAAATCTTCATTTTAAAACAGTGAGGAAAAACAGCAGGCTGGCAAGCTTACAATTGGGAAGAAAGTATAGAAGTGCTGTAAACAAACATACAAAAATTGGTAGCGAACAGCCAATGGGGAACTTCAAATCAGCGTCTACAGGAAAACAACACATACGGACCAAATACTGAACTACAGGAGCAACCATCCCAACACCCACAAATGAAGCTGCATTAGAACATTATTCCAACGAGCCACCACACACTGCAGCACAAAGGAACTACGCAGAGCAGAGGAAAATCACCTATACAGCATATTCAAAAAGAATGGGTACCCTATGAACACAGTCCGCCGATTTCTCAGCAACAAACCCAAACAAACAGACAAAACGGGTTCAGAAACCATAACCACTCTCCCCTACATCAAAGACATTTCCAAAATGACTGCCAGACTACTCGGACCCCTTGGCATCAGGGTAGCCCACAAACCCACCAACACACTAAAACAGCAGCTAATGAACTTAAAAGACCCTATACAGACAACAAATAAAACGAACGTCATCTACAAAATACCTTGCAAGAACTGTGACAAACACTACATTGGACAAACTGGCAGGAAGCTAGCCACCAGGATACATGAACATCAACTAGCCACAAAACGACATGACCCACTATCACTCGTATCCTTACATACAGATAAGGAAGGACACCACTTTGATTGGGACAACACATCCATCCTAGGACAAGCCAAACAGAGACATGCACGAGAATTCCTAGAAGCATGGCATTCCAACCGGAACTCCATCAACAAACACATTGACTTGGAGCCAATCTACCACCCCCTGAGAAAAAGAACAGGAAATGACATCACCAACCCAAGGAAATCTAACCAGATAAATAGAAAGCGGGACATAACACTAGCACTTCGTCGGAGGCTCACTGATGATGTTACCTAGAATGGTGACGAAACGTCTGAAAACGAACCTTCCAGCTCAGCGAGCAAACTCACATCCACAAAAATTGGTGGATACAAAACTTAATTTATGGTATTTTATGGTGTACACACTCCATATCTTACCTTTACCAGCCCTATGATCCTCAGGAGATACCTGGCCATTTGCACACACTTGATTTTAATTTGGAAATTCCCCCCATAAAACTCTCACCAACATTAAAAGCACTTCTTAAAACCCATCTATTTGACCAAGTTTTGCTCAATTCTAATATCATTTTGTGCTTTTGTTCAATAATGTTCTTGTAAAGCACCTCTGGATTTTTTGCTATAGAGATGCAAGTGGCTACTGTTGGTTTGTAATGAAGGGGGCATGGGTTGCAGAGTCTAGAATGGTAGCTCAAGGTGATCTTCAAGACAAGATAAAATTGGAGTTGTTTAAAACAGACATGTACTGCCCATGAATTGAAAAATCAACCACATTTAATCTTAAAGCATAATCCCCAAAGAGTGCTCCTTTCCATGCAGTTCTCATGGAATCTCAATCCCACAGCAAGCACTCTTTCTATTGATTGTACTGAAAAGTGAGCAGCACGCGGCACTACCTGGAGTTATAGGTGCATTAGGTGTTTTCAATCCAGTTGTTTCCACAATGCTTCCATCCGTGTGAACAACTATTAGGGTTGCTTTGTCGGTGGGAAGTCCTTCTCCAATCTGAAGTGTGGTTCTTCCTGACTGAGAAAAAATCAAAATAAGCAACATTTGAGCAGGGAATCTCAAGCTGAGAGGTTACTGAGAAAAAGTCAGAATCCTATCTCTAGCATTGCAGTAACTGGATTAAAAAAATAACCTACATACGTTAAAATTGAAAAACATCTACAAAGTCGGCAACTGAAAGTAACAGACAGACTCACAGTCTGAGTGCTTAAAGCGGGTGTTGTGTTACTGAAACAGTAGCCTTTTTGGTAACTGCTTTGTAAGTTTCGATAACATTTGACATAAACTTCACATAATTCAGACCTGCAAAACATCACTCATCAAAAACACACATCATCATCAGTTTTAGGTTTATTATCTTGCTTTCCTCTTTATTTTTGGGCAAATCTGTGCATCATTCAGCCGTTCACATTGCCTCTAGACACATCTTTAGTTTCTGTATTTGTCCCATTACCACACCCTCTAGTCTTGCACCAAGAAGTTTCTTGCCATTTAAATCCTCCTGCCCACCATCCCATGACAGACTTTGTCTCTTCTTCCCCATCTGGGAAGGTGGATGCAGAATATTTTAATACACTGGACTAGTACTGCAGAGGTCACAGTCAATGGGGCAGTGGTTTAAACACTACCATACCAGCTGGTGAAGTATAAAATCAGTGAATAAATCTGGAATTATAAAATATTGTTGGAAGTGTAGAAAGATTGTAAATTATTATGAAAGAAATCTGTTTTAAAAATCTTCTTTAGGTAAGGAAATCTGTCATCCTTATTCAGTCTGACTTATGTGTCAATACAGATCCACAGCAATGTGGTTAACTTTTAACTTGCCCCGGAAATGGCGCAATATTTCACTCAGTTATGACAAACTCTAAAATGGCTAAAATGAATGAAACTGGACAGGCCACCCCGCACTGCATCAGAAATCACAGCAAGAAACATACCCTTGTCTAATCCTGCAAAGCCCTTCTTACTTCTGGAAGCCTGTGTGAAATTTGAGAAAACAATGGCATATACTAATCAAACAACAGCTTGATGTAGTCATACTCATGGAATCATACCTTACATTGTCCCAGACGCCACCATCACCATCCCTGGGTGAGTGTTAATCTAACAGCAGTACGGACCCAACAGAAGAGGGCAAAGTGGACATACAGTCTGGAGGGAGTTGCTGTTGGGATGCCTTATAATTGGCACCAGACTCCAAAGTTTCATACATCAGGGCAAGTATGGAGAAGCAATCTTCCTGGTGTTTAGTACCTACCACACCACCTTTTCAGTTGATGAATCAGAATTCTTCAAATTTTCATCAATAAGTAGAAGAACCACAAAAAGTGCCAGGCACACAGAATGTACTCTGGGTGGGGAACTTAAATGTGCGTCACCAAGATTAGCTTGAAATAGATGTTAATACTTTGGCTTGGGTTCTCAAGGACATACCTATTAAGTAGCTCTGTAGCAGGTACTGAGGGAAGTTACAACAGGGAGAAAACAATAACTCATTCTCACCAATGTACCTACAGCACATGGACATGCCCATGACAGTATCAGAAGCAGTGGCTACTGCTGAGTCAATGTTGAGAAAAAAAGTATTTTCTTCACAGGACCAGGGCCTTGGTGAGATAACACAAGTGTGCCATTTTGGTCTTTTTATCAAAGGACAATGATCTTGCTATAGAGGAAGTGCAGCAAAGGTTTACCAAACTGATTTCAGGGCTGCCAGAATTGACATACGAGGAGAGGTTGAATCAGTTAGGATTGTATTCGTGAGAGTGTAGAAGATTGAGGGAGGAATCAGAGAGAAATCAATAAAATTCTAACAGGACTATTCAGCGTGGATGCAGGAAGGATGTTCCTGATAACGAGGAAGTCCAGAACTGGGGTCACATTCTAAGGGTGTGGGGTAAACCATTTGGGACTGAGACAAGGAGAAGTTTCTTCACCTACGCAGTGAGGATCCTGTAGTATTTGTGACCATAGGAAGCAGTCAAGGCCAAAACATCGTATGATTTCAGGAAAGCACTGGATATATCACCTGGGGATAAAAGAATAAGGGACAAAAGCAGGAACAGGCTATTGAGTTGGATAATCAACTTTGATCATGTTCAATGTCACAGCAGTCCCAAAGGGTTGAATGGCCTACTTATGCTCCTATTTCCTTTGTTTCAATGTTTCACGCAGAGAATAGCCTCCATTCAGTTGTATGGCACTACCAAAGCTAAACAGGATAAATTTCAAACACAGTATCAAAATTGAACATCCACAAGTAGCTGAGAGCCATTAGCAACACCAAAATTGTATTCAAACACAATCTGCAACTAAGGTTTTGGAGTAGATCTGTAGCTCGGGTTGTGGGTGTTGAGGTTGGTTGGCTTACTAAGCTGGTTTGTTGTTCCGCAGATGTTTAGTTACCGTGCTTGGTAACATCCTCAGTGCAGCCTCTGATGAAGCATCAGTGTGCTTTCCCAGCTGGTTTTTAAACTCTGGGGTCCATTGCGATGGATTGCCTCACTTCCGGGTTTCCTCCACATTGGAACATATATCGGGTCGAGTTCAATGTGTTTATTAATAGCATGCTTCGTGGAGTGCCATGCTTCCAGGAATTCTCGTGCTTGTCTCTGTCTAGCCTGTCCCAGGATCTTGGTGTTGTCCCAGTTGAAGTCATGGTTCTCCTTGTCCATGTGGATTGAGATGAGTGAGTATTGGTCATGTCTTTTTGTAACCAGTTGGTGTTCACGTACTTTTGTTGTTAGTTTCCTTCCCGTTTGTCCGATCTAGTGTTTCTCGCAGTCTCTGCAGCGGACCTTGTAGATGACGTTGGTCCCGTCCATGCCGGGGAGTGGTCTTTAGTTCGGGTGAGCACTTGCTGTAGAGTTGATATGGACTTTTCTGCCACTCTGATGCCCAGTGGTCACAGAAATCTTGTGGTGAGTTCTGACACGTTCGTGTCAGTAGTGTGACGATTGTGTTGGAGCGTGTAGAATCTTTCTGATGCTGTTCCTGTAGGCATCTCCTGACCCAGTTGTTTGGATATCCATTATCCTTGAACACTTGGAAGAGGTATGCCTTCTCCTCTTGGTGTAGTTCCGTGTTGCTGCAGTGTGTTGTTGCCCTTTTAAACAGTGTTTGCACGCAGTTTCATTTGTGTGTGCTGGGATGGTTACTATTGAAGTTCAATACCTGGTCTCTGTTTGTGGCTTTTCAGTGTACTTTCGTTTGCAGCTCTACCAAGACATCCAGGAATGGGAGTTGTTTGTTCTTCTCCTCCTCTCTGGTGAATTTTATTTCAGTGAGGGTGTTGTTTATGAGTTTGTGTGTCTCTTCTAATTTGGTCCGTTTAATGATGACAAAGGTGTCGTCTACGTTGCGTATCCATAGTGTAGGTTGCATTTGCGGAAGGGCGGTCCTTTCCAGTCTTTGCATCAAAGAGTACGTGAACACCAACTGGCTACAAAAAGACACGACCAATACTCATTCATCTCCATCCACATGGACAAGGAGAACCACCAATTTGACTGGGACAACACCAAGATCTTGGCACAGGCTATGCAGAGACAAGCATGAGAACACCTGGAAATATGGCACTCCATGAAGCACGCTATCACTAAACACATTGAACTCAACCCCATATACATTCTACTAAGGAGGAAACCCGGAAGTGAGGCAATCCATCACAGTGGACCCTAGAGTTTAAAAACCAGGTGGGGAAAAACACACCGACTCTTCATCGGAGGCTGCACTGAGGATGTTGCCAAGCATGGTAATAAAACGTCTGTGGAACAACAAACCAGCTTAGCGAGGCAACCAACCTCAACAATCTGCAACCTCATGGCTTGCCATTACCATTATCATTTTGACATAAATCAACTCTAGTTTAATGAAAAATACAGGAGGGTATTCCGGCACCAGATATTCCTAAATATGAAAGGTTAACCTGCTGAAACATGCGAAGCAATGCAAGTATCAATGGAATGCCTGGATGTCACAAGGAACTGATCACATCTGAGCTCTGAAGTCATGCCACATTCAGCTGTGAATGCTGGTGAACTATTAAACCAAATATACATATTCTCAACGATGGGGAGCCAATTAGTGAAAAAGACAAGGCTGAACGTGCATTTCCATGGGATACAGAGGAATGTGTGCCAATTTAGATCCAAAATTAGCTCAGCGACAGAAAACAAACAATAATGGTCAAGGAAAGATAATAGGGGCTGCCGATGCTGTAGAATCTGAGATAACAAGATACAGAACCGGATGAACACAGCAGGCTGAGCAATATCAAAGGAGCAGGAAAGCTGACATTTTGGGATATGGACCCTTCTTCGGAAATGGTCAATGGATGTTCTTGCAAATGCAAGGCGTTTTACAGTGGTACTCCATAGGGCTCAGATTGTGTCCCTTGCTGTTTGTGCTATATATTCATGCTGAGACTTACATAGGGGAGGAACAGTTGTAAAATTTGCAGACAACACAAAAATTGTCCTTCATGAGGAAGTAGATAGCTACTGACGGCAGAACGATATTAATGGCTTGGTTGAATGTGTGGAAAACTGACAATGGAATTCAATCAGGATAAGTGAACTGTTATACATTTAGGGAAGGCAAACAAAGCAATAGGGAGGATTTTGAGAGTACTTTAGGAAGTGATAGACCTTGGGCTGCATGTCCACAGGTCCTTGAAGGTGTCAGCACCGAGGTAGTGACGGTCGTGAACGCTACATATGGGATCCTTTCCTTCATTAGATGAGGTACTAAATACAACAGCAGAGATCTAATGCTGGAAACTATACAGGAAACTGGACAGGCTACAGCTGGAGTGATGCATACAGGGCTGATCAGCACATTACAGGAAGGACATAATTCCTCTAGAGGGTCTACAAAGGAGATTTAGAAGAAACTAGCCAGGGTTTAAAAACTACAGCTGAGCAAAAACTGTTTGCATTAAAAAGGAGGCTGAGGGGTGACTTAATCAAGGTGTACAAAATAACAAGCGGCTTTGACAGAGACAACAGGGAAGACCTGTTTCCCCTAAACAGTAATGTCAGTTACCAACGGCCAAAGATTTAAAGGAAATTGGTAGAAGGATTAGAGGGGACACAAGAAAAATGGTTTTCACCCAGACGGAGGTAAATGTCTGAAAATCACTGCCCTGTTTGGTCATTGAGATGGAAATCTCAACTCATTTACAAGAAATCCAGGTCTGTACATGAGGCGCTGGTAACCTCCAAGGCTTTGGATCAGTGCTAGTAAGTGAAATTAGAATGGGCAGCTAGTTTATTCAGCCAGTTCAGACATGATAGGCTGAATAGCCTGTGCTGTAACTTTTCTATGGTTGTACAGTCTTCAGCCAGAAGTGCAGACTGGATGATTGATCTCAGCCACCGCTGGAAGCCCCCATTATCACAGATATCATTGTTCAATTTCATTCATTCCACATGAATCAAGAAATGGTTGAAGGCAGTGGATACTACAAAATGCGACAGGTTCCAAGAATATTCCAAACATAGTTTTGGAGATCAAGGCTCCCAAACTAGCCATTCTCCTAGCCAAGATGTTCCGACACATCTAGAACATTAGCATCTATCTGGCAATGTGAAAGGTTGCCCATGTATGTTCTGTGAAAGTGCTGTACAAATGTTACCTGGTCAAATACTGCCCTATCAGTCTAATCTCAATCAGGACATGAAGGGGTCACTGATATACTCAAGCAGCACATGCTCAGCAATAACCTGCTCACTGATGCTCAGTTTTGGTTTGCAAAGGTCACTCAGTTCCTGACTACATTACAGCCTTGTCCAAAGAGGAAAAGAGCTGAATTCCAGAGTTGAGGTGCAAGTGACAGGTATTGACATCAAAGTAGTATTTGACCGAGTATGGCATCAAGGTGCCCTAGCAAAATAGGAGACAATGGTAACCAGGGGAAAACTCTCCACTGCTTGAAGTCATTTGCAGCATAGAAGAGGATAATTGTGGTTGTTGCAAGAGTTCCTCAGGATAGTGCCATTAGGTGCTTCATTAATGACTTTCTTCCATTATCAGGTCAGAAGTGGGAATGTTCACCAATGATTGCTCAATGTTCAGCATTATTCAAGACTGTTTTGATACAAAAGCTGCTCAGATCCAGGTGCAGTAAGACCGGGGCAACACCTAGCCTTGTGCTGCTAAGTTGCAAGTAACATGAGGGTCATGTGATGGCCAGGCAATGATTATCTTTAACAAGAGGGGATTTAACCATATCCCTTGAATTCAATGGTATTTCCAATGCTAAATCCTCTACCATAAACATCCTGGGAGTTACCACTAATCAAGTACTAAACTGGAAAAGTCACATTGTGGCAAACATTGGACACATGGAATTTAAAGTGAGAAAATTTGAAGTTATAAACTTTGGCAGGAAGAATAGAAGAGAAATGGCCCCAGGTTTCCAGATGGATGTCACTTCAACACACCAATGTATTCTTTGAGCAATACGTCTGTCTCAAGCCTGCTGCAATGTTCCACTGAGGCTCTGCAGAAGCTGGAAGAATAGCATTCATCTTCCATTTGGAACTCTGCAGCTTTTAGGACCAGTATCACAATTAAGAATTTTATGCCCAAAGACCTCCTTTTTATGTCCTTTATCCACCTTCACACCCAAGATCCTCTCAGGGCATCAGCTGCTTTCAGCACAGCCAACCAATTTTCACCTATTTACAGTCCCCCATTATCAGCTTTTCTTTCTCTCCGGCATACTATTATCCATCCCTTTGTTTGTTACCAGTCTTTCTTTCTGGGCTCAATCACCACTCACTCATATTCCCCCCACCCACGTCTTCAGCACATATGCCACCTTTTCCTAGCTACTATCATTTCAGAAGAAGGTTCACTGGAGTCAAAATATTAACTTTGCTTTCTCTCCACAAATGCTGTCAAACTTATTGAATTTCTCATAATTTGTTTTTTTGTTCAAAGGGTCTTAGGAGATCTTGTCAGAGTAGATGTAGAAAGGTTGTGTCCCCTTGCCAGAGAGTATAGGTCCAGTTGGCATAATCTGAGAATAAGGGGATGCCCACGTAAGACAGAAAGGACGAAAAATACATTCTTCAGAGGGTAATGAATCTGTATAATTCTCTAGCACAAATGGTCGTACAGGCTGGATCATTAAGCATATTCAAAGCTGATACAGACAGATTTATAATCAGGAAGTTAATCAAGGATTATAGGGAAAAGGCAAGAAAATGAAGTGGAGGATTATCAAAGCACCCATAACCTCATTGAGTGAGAGAGCAGATTCAGTGGTCTTAATAGCCTATTTATGCTCCTATCTCATATGGTCTTATGAACTTCAGCCAAAATGATGTTTAGGTTTCAGCCCATTTGTAACTTCTGTGGAAATTTTTAAAATGTTTTTCTATGAAGCCTCTAGGATATAATCTCTAACATTAACATCTAATGCTCTGTTGAGTGTCAAGAAAGCTAGAAATGTGGAAGTCCTGAGCCTAAGGGGATGTTAATGTGAGTATTTACATTTTACAGCATGTCCTCAGTCAAAGTCTGGGTTATAATTCTTGCACATTAAGACTTTTAATGAAAATTGCATTTCACTGTAGTGGAATAATTGATGCCTCACAATAAAATATTCAGCATCAGTATCAGGATCTCCCAGGCTGGAACAAAGTTCCCTGTACATTTCCCAAGGGGCTCTTGACTGCACCTGGGACAATTCTTCCCAGTCTCATATCAAACACCCTTTTTTGCCTCGTGGCTATTTCCGAGGAAAGAGATTTTCAGCCATCTGCCATAGAATTTTGCAGCAGAAAGAGAGGTCATTCATTCCTCCATCCAAACTGTATACCTTTGGAATTTTTTTTATTTTTCAAATATTTATCCAAATACCTTTTCAAAATATTACTTGCAATTTGCTTTTCACCATTTCTATTTGGACATTCCATATAACAACAAACTTCTATATTTTAAAATATGTTTCAACTTTTATTCTTTTTGTGATGAATTATATTGTTGTCACTTATTTATTTCTTCACTACTACTCATTCTCACAATGCCATTATCATTGATATTTATTCCCATCCTTAGCTGCTCTGAGCAGGTGATGTTTCAAAATTCTTCCCTTCAGCTACTTATTCAATTCTCTTCAAAACAGCATTCTTGAATTTTCATCCATTGTGTTCTCAGCCAGTACACTCTAATTCATAACAAGTCAGTGTGTATCAAAAGAAATTCTCCCTTTTGGTCCTTTTGTGAATTATTTTAAATCTGTGACATCTGATTAGTGACCCTCTTATCAACCATGTCAAACTCCTCCTATTTTGAACACTTCTTTCAAATCACCCCTCAACTTACTCACTTCTCCTGTCCCTCCAAATACATTTATATTACTGTATTCTGAAATAATGAAGAATGTAAAGTCTACACGAGAGCATAATTGCTCTGTAATTTAGTAAATACAGGAGCCAATTTGTGTACAGCCCTATCTCATAAACTCTGATGAGATAAATAACCTGTTAACCTGTTTTGTTGATGCTGTTCAAGGTAATTGGAAAATGCCCCAGCTACGGTCCAGACTGTCAAGATTAAGATACAGGGATACAAATCACTTCACAGAGGTATAAAAACATCAGGGTTGATATAACATTCTGTCAAAGATAGTGGAGAAGTAGTCACCTGAACCAGATGAGAATAATGTGGATGGGAAGAAGAGATGAGCAGATGAAAATTAAATCTGGGAATTAGCTATAAAACAGGCAGCGAGACAGGAACAGGAACCTTTTAGTAACATCAAGGAGAAGGACACAGAGATCAGACCAGTACATAAAGAAATTATAAGTGAACAAATCAATTGTTTAAATAAAGAGAAAACTTCCATTTATCTAATACCTTTAACAACCTCATGTCATCCAAAACAATTCTGCAGCCAATCAAGAATTACAATAACATAGCAAACATGAGTTCTTAAACAGGAATGAGATAATGATGAAATATTCTGTTTTTAATGAACGTAGTAAAGAATGAATATTAACCATGATATCATGTAGATCTCCTCTGGTCTCCTTCAAATAGCGCCACAGATTCTTTCACATCCATTGAGAGTGCAGATGATACTTCAGTTCAAACAATCAAAAAGACCTTGCTTTGAAATGTGCAGCACTCAATACTGGTCCTCTAACATTGCAGCACTCTTTCAATACTGCTCATGAGTCCAGTGTTCCCTCAGTACTGCCTCTCCAAGTCTTGCATTCCCACAGTACTACCCCTGAGTCCAAAGTTCCTAAAGTCCTACCCCTCTGATAGTGAGATAGCAGGAACTGAAGATGCTGGAGTCAGAGACAGCACAGTGTGGTGCTGAAGGAACACTGCAAGTCAGGCGGCATCAGAGGAACAGGGAAGTTGACATTTTGGGTCAGGACCCTTCTGACCTGCTGTGTTCCTCCAGCTCCACACTTTGTTACCCCTCTGATAGTGCAGTGTTTCCTCAGTATCGGTCCTCAGCGTCTTACATGCTACTCGTGATGGTACAGGACTCCCCACAAACAACATTTTTTTAAAAATTTACACATGGCACATAGTTGTCACTGGCTAGTGAAACTGGAAGTGTCGATCTGGATTTTGGATTATGTCTCTCGGTAAGACTTGAACCCACAGCCTGCTGTGTCAGAAGTAACAGTGCTATCTCCTGAACCATGGCCAGCAGTGACAGAATCCAAACTGTCAGAAATAGAATCACAGTGACATATACCATTCCAAAACAAAAATAAATTTTAAATTGATTTTAGAAAAAGGGATATGCAAGACACAAAAACAGAAATTTCCACAGAAATTTAGCAGATCTGGCAGCATCTGTGGGGAGAAAAGAGTTAATGTTTCAGGTTGGGTGACTCTTCCTCAGAACTGATAGCAGCTCGGAAAAAGTGGTATTTATGCTGAAGAAGGGGGTGAGGGGAGCGAAGAGCTGAATGGATAGGTGGAAACAGAGTCCTGAGATGGACAGAAAGAGAGAGAGAGACAGCGAGAGAAATGAAAGGGGTAGGCAGACAAGGGATTGTTGATTGGATGACACGTCAGAAGAGAATCTGAATAAATGATAATTACAGTTCAGTAGGAAAGAATGCTGAAAGCAATCCATGTCATGTGATATTAGGACAAAGAAAGGGTGAGAATGGGTCAGCTATGCTGAAAGCAAACCATATCATGAGAGGGCCAGCATTTGGGGTGGGTTAAAAAAAGGAAGGCCATAATCAGGCTCAAAAATTATTGAACTCAATGTTGATTCCTAAAGGCTGCAACATCCCCAAGCAAAAGATAAGATGCTAAGCCTCAATGGAGCACTGCAGCAGGCCTGAGATAGAAATGTTGGCATGGGAACACGGTGGTGTGTTGAGGTGGCAGGCAACTGGAAGCCTGGGGTCATTTTTACAGACAGAACAAAAGCGTTCTTCAAAGAGGTCACCCAATGTGCATTTCCCAGTGTAGGGGAGACCACATTGTGATCAGCGAATACAGTAGACTGGATTGAGTTCTGGGTAAATTGCTGCTTCACCTGGAAGGTATGGCTAAGGCTTTGGATAATAAGGAGGAAGTGGTAAACAGATAGGTTTTACAAATCCTACAATTGCTTTTTAAGATGTTGTGGGGTTGTGGAGAGATGTTGGGAGTGGAGCAGGCATGGACCAGAATGTCCCTGGGGAATGGTCCTTGCGGAATGCTGGCAAGGAAATAGATGGTTGAACATGCCATCCTCTGGAGGTAATGGAAATGACAGCTTATGATTCTCAGGGGATCCTGATAGTTTATAGAATATGTTAGATACATTTGAGTAAATGAAACCACTTACCAGCACATGCTCTGATATGGAGGCATTCGCAACAGATGTTGTAAAAACATTGTCCGCAGGACCAGGCATATTGCCCACAGTCACTGTCGTCACTTCTGGAACGCAGAAACCAGCAGAAAATAAATTATTAACTGTGTTTCCCACCATTTAATATAATAAGCATAATCCTTCCATGTGTCAGTAATCGTTAGACATTCCAAATTGTTGCTCCACCAAATAGCCCATCTCTAAGGGTTTGAAATGTTAGGAAATGTTTCTTTCTTGCTGTGTTGTCACGTCAGTTTGAATGGGAATATTTACATATTCCCAGGAGCTGCACAAACCTGATTACTTCCCCAGAACGTTGCCACATTCAGGATCCCCCAACCCACGTATTATTGGGACTTCCCAAACTATCTCATTCTCTCAGAATACCAAACACACTCTAGAGAGAAAACTAACTCATTCCCAGGTATACTGGGAGTTTCCCCACAACTAAGTTCTTTCCCACTTCCCTTCCCAGGAATATACACATATTGAACAGGCTTTCTCCCCACTCTTGGGAGAATAGCACATTCCTAGGACACCTTGGGAATCTTAACATAGAAACATAGAACGTAAGAGCAGAAGTAGGCTGTATAGTCCATCAAAACTGATTCAATAGGATCACAGCTGATCATTTAACACAGCAACTCTATTCCTTCTTTCTGTTCATAACCTTTGATTCCTTTAGCCTTAAGAACAATATTTAACTTGTTCTTTCAAACATTTAACGTTTTGGCCTCAACTGTTTCCTGCAGCAAAGAGTTCCACAGCCTAACCACTCTCTAGGTGAAGAAATGTCTAATCTCAGATCTAAATGGCCTACCCATAGCCTTAGGCTATGAACTCTTGTTCTGGACTTTTGATCATCAGAAACATCCTTCCTGCATTTACCTTGTCTCGTCCAGTTAGAATTTTACAGGTTTCTACAAGTTTTCCCTGCATTCTTCTCAACTCCAGTGAATACAGTCCTATCTGATCCAGGCTCTCTTTATGTGTCAGTCTTGTCATCTCAGGAATCCGTCTGGTAAACCTTCAGTCCACTCCCTCCATAGCCAGAAAAGGAGACCAAAACTGCACCCAATACACCAGACGTGGTCTCACCAAAGATCTGTACCATTGCAGTATGACATCCCTGCTCCTGTACTCAAATCCTCTCACCATGAAGGCCAATATACAATTGGTCTTCTTCACCGGCTTACATTCAATGACTGGTGTACAAGGACACTCAGGCCTGGTTGCATCTCCCCTCTTTCCTAATCTGTAGTTGTATTAGTGCTCAAGTTATGCAAGAAACGTATAGGCTTTATTCCCCAAACATCAATTAAACAGAGCAACAACCTGGCCTACATTCCAGTGCTTAGCCACTTCTAGGCCTACAATTGTTGAATAGTCCCCAGTAGGTGGGTGCATTAAAACAAAATGCACATGAAACACTGCATGTTCTGTAGTATTTCCAGCCATTTGTGAAATGTGAATGCTGGAGATTATTTGTGATCAAAGGTGGGTGCAGGATTGAGAACAGATGTAAATTTTTATCTTAGAATTCAATGAAGATGATCGCTAACCATAATGCATTTTTCATTACATTTTTGTAATGTTGGGTATCATGTATAAGACACACATTTATTGGTCATCCCAATTGCTCTTGAGATGTGAGTGAACCATTCTTTGAACTACTGCAGGCTATATGACGCAACTACAACCAGAGCTGTTAGGCAGTTCTGGGATTTTGCCCCACTGACAGAGAAAGAGTGTTGACATAGGATGATGTGTAGTTTGGAGACAAATTTGCACATTCTGGTGTTCCCATGCATCTGCTACCCTATACTGCTGAACAAGTGCCATTTGATTACAGGTGCAATGTACCTTGCATAAGTTTGCTGATGACTGAGAGTAGACAAATGATAGTAACTAATCAAGAACGGATTTCATGTAATCATAGAATCCCTAAAATGAGGAAGGAAGCCATTCGGCCTAGTGAGTCCACACCGACCCTCTGAAGAGCATCCCACCGAGACCCAACATTCCACCCTACCCACGTTACCCCATACCATGCCTAATCCACCTAACCAACACATCCCTAGACACTTCAGGGCAATTTAGCATGGTCAATTCACGTAACCTGCACATCTTTGTAATGCAGGAGGAAACCAGTGTACCCAAGAGGAAACCCATGGAGACATGGGGAGAATTTGCAAACTCCATACAGATAGTCACCCAAGGCTGGAATTGAACCAGGTGCTGTGAGGCAGCTGTCCGAACCGTTGAACCACCCTTGTCACCCTGCTTTTTTACATAGCTACATTTGTCCTGCCTTTTTTACCCATGTACAATTTTCTTATTTTTGAGTAGATGCCAATGTTGTGAATGTGCTAAATAGCTTGGCCCGGCACATGGCTTGTGCTGCAGCCAGGATATTGTCACAGTCTGTAGGTTTTGCTGTGCCTTGTCTATTCAGCCATTTCTGAATCAAACTGGCTGGCATCTGTGATGATGGGAAACTAAGCAATAAATAGCGATAGTTCGTAATAGTTGCAAACACTTGACAATTTTTTTTCCAGTCATGCTGTGTTCTAACATCTCTGAAGGGTTTACCCTGCTGGTATGATCAGACATACCGAGGAAAGGTGATGAAGGATGCTGGGGCATTGGCTATTGACAATTCTGGGATAGTAACTACCATATGACTAATCCATGGGATAGACCTCCCAGCTTTGGCACAAGTCCTGAAATGTTAGCCAGGACTGTGTATGGTTGCAATTGCAATGAGTTTGACACAACTAAATGGCTGGCTCAATCACCTCAGTTGTCAGTGAAAAGTCAAATAGGTTCATTGCATCACATATAAGTTCTGATCAGGCAAGAACAATAGCTATCTTTTCACAATGGACATTATTGACCCAAAGAAATTAAAATTTAATTTGGCATGTCCATAAGGTCCCTCACCAACTTCTGATGCATCATTGAAAGCATACAGTCTGGGTGCATAATGGTCTGGTATGACAACTGCTCTGCCCAGGACCATAGGATACTACAGAGGGATGTGTGCACAGCCCAGACCATCACAGAAGCCAACTTTCCATCAATAAACTCTATATACATGGCTCAGTGCCGCAAAAAGGCAGCCAACATCATTAAAGACCCATCGCACCCTGGTAATGATCTCCTACAACCTCTTTCATCAGGCAGAAAATTCTGAAGCCTGAATACATGCACAAGCAGATTCAGGAACAGCTTCTTTCTGGCCGTTATCAGACTGTTAAAAGGACTCTCGCCTCAAATAATGTAACCTGCAATGTAACTTGTATGTCTCTTAAGTCTTTTTGATCCATGCATCCTTTGCTTGCTGTGACTGCCTGTACTGCTTGTAAACAAAGCTTTTCACTGTCTTTCCGTACATGACAATAATAAATTCAATCTAATCCAACATGAAAACAATTTGAAAGCCATAACATTTGGGATACCTTTCTATCATGAAGAGTCACCAAACACATAACTTCTCAGATTCAGAAAAATAGACTGATTACATAATGGTAAAAGACAGTGAAAACATTCCTGCCAATTCTATTCAACCAGTCAAAACTCCATGTGAATGGTCAGTGACTCCATTTTTTCAGAGTGAAGCCAGCCTAGGTGCTCAAACTGCTGTTGGTCTGAACAAATTTCAGTGATTTCTTGGCCCAGTGTTCGGTGTCCTCAACAGCCAGGGAGTTCATTTTGCACAGTGCCAATCTTAGAAGCTGACCAGAGTTGGATCTGGCTAAATGCTGAAACAAACAAACATAAATTCCTAGTGAAAATCAGGAGGTCTCAGTGCATCTGTGGTGAGAAACAGTCAACATTGCACGTTCTAGACTCAAAATGTTAACTCTGTTTTTCATTTTATTTTACCAGTTAAATGTTATTTGGATGATCACATTGGAATACCAAATTAGGAAAAATTGAATTCAGCCAATTTTGTAAAAAAAAATTGGAGGTCAGGAGTGAAGAAAACACTTTGAACCGAAATAAAAAGAAACTTCTATCTGTTGAGAGTTTTGGGAATTGTGGGAGATAGTGAATTATGAATGTCAGGTAGTTCTAAAGCATTTTGCTACCAATACAATCAGCCAAGCGTGTGTTTCATGGTCTTTCAGACAGAGGATAATGGTAGCTAAAGGCAAGAACCTGCATAATGTCTTTTTGACACAGGGGGGCTATCAACCCAGACCCCAAACTCCCTGACACAGGGGGGCTATCAACCCAGACCCCAAACTCCCTGCCCACTTCAATCTACAGATCCTGATATACTCTCTCTCTCACATCCTCCCTGTACCCCCTACAAACTTACAAATTAGAAGCAGGTAGCCCCATTCAATAACTTCACAATCGTTCTGTTCGTTTCAAGTTTCACATTCACAACTACCCTTGATAATCTGTGCCTCACATCATCCCCCATCCTAACTCTCTCCTACACTCAAAATCACTGCCAGAACCCACCGTTCAAATCTCCCCATCGATCCCCTACTCTCTCTCGTCCAATTTACTTACACACACACACACACACACACACACACCTTTCCTCCCCACTTCCAAAATCCACCCCACATCTTGCCTCCCCCACCACTTTCTCCATATCTCCCATCCTCCTGCCAATGATCTATTTTCGTTGAACCATGTGATTCCACCACCTTTAAGCAAGCTATAGGTCGGCGGCTCAAATAATTCCGTTTGGATCGAGCCGACAGCTGTAAGCCGAACACCTTCGGGCCTTCTCGGCTCCTCTCGGATTTTAATGTCGCCTCCCGATCCTAAACGGCCGGGTGCTTGCCGCTGCAGCATCATTTAATTTTATTTATTGTTTCATCAACTGCAAGGCCCGCCCGGTTCCTTTACTTCTTTTCATATTCAATCGCTTCTCCCCTCCCCCTCCCTAGCCGCACTTGCCTGCGAAACCGCCCTCGTCCGTACTCGGCAGCTGCTCGGCGATGTCGATCTGTTCTTCTCCCATCACCGAAACGGCCGTCACTTCAGGCGACTCCATGCCGATTCTCTTCGCCTCCATCGCCCTTTCGCCGAGCGGCGACCGGCGACTGCCGAACCCTCCCGTCAGCCCGAGTGAGGCCGAACCGTCCCGCCAGTTCGCTTCGCCGAGTGAGGCCGAACCGTCCCGCCGGCCCGAGTCGCCCGAATGTGGCCGAACCGTCCCGCCGGCCCGAGTCGCCCGAGTGAGGCCGAACCGTCCCGCCGGCCCGAGTCGCCCGAATGTGACGGAACTGCCCGGCCGACCCGAGTCGCCCGACTATGGCCGAACCCTTCCGTCGACCCCAGACTTCCGCGAGAGGTCGAATCTGACCCGAGTGATTCCGGTCTTTACCGAACCAGGTTGCAAGGAGACGTAGCTCTCTACGAGCAAAACTTTAACCTAATTTGTATTCAGCCTAAATTTTAAACGCATCTTTAAACACATTCAGATTTTATTCAAAATAATTCAGCAAGAAGAATTTTACAAATTGCATTGAAAGCAAACAAACAGAACCTGAGTCCGCTTTAAACAAAATAAATTACTGCAAATACTAGGAGCCTGAAATGAAACAGAAAAGGCTGGTCGGCAGCGCTTGTGAAAAGAGAACTACAAAGCTGATCTTCCGTACAGACCATACGATAGTGTAAATAAATTGCAAAGTAAAATTGTGCATTCACGTCTTTAAAAATTTATTCAAAATGTGTCAGCTATTACGCGTTTTGCAACACACATCAGAATCACAAAATTAAAAGTAGGACTTGAATGTAGACCCTTTTAAAATAAAACAAAGGCTTATTTATCTGACATCGTGCTACCCCTACTTTGCTAAGGCTGACACTAAACTGACAATCCAGTTGTATGGTTGTCAAAGATTAAATGGCGCTATTTTGAAGAAGCAGATATGGGTCAGAGCAATCCCCTAAAGGCGTGTTAAGGAGATAGCCTAAATGCTAACATTTTCTTATTTTAAAGGCAAATACAAGGTGTTTCATTCTGGATATAATTGAATTGGTCAAACTATCAGGCTGAAAGCAAAGCACTGATTATTTATACACTATAGTTAAAATACAACAGGAGAAAAAGAATTTCATTAACTCTACTGGAAAACTTAATAGAATAATAATATTTAACTACTAAACAGCAGCCATTCCAAGATAGTAACATCCCATAAATAAACCCTTGGCAAAGACTAATTTAGTAAAATAGATTGTCTCATATGCCATTCTAGTAGCCAGAGGAGAACATCAGCTTTTAGCTGTGATAGAGATCCCAGCAGCAGCTGATACTGAAAAACTAAAATTTAAAGTAAAAATCCTGGTTCTAAGGGAGCTTAACCTCACTCATTCAGGCTGCTTTTATTGTTCCAACTTTAGAAAAAGAACCCGAGGTCTCACAAGCTGTTCATTTTATTTTGGCTTTGAAGCAGACTGCTCAGTACCTCGGTCTCAATATTTCTTCATTTAAAAAAAGGACAAAGTACACCTCTTAAAGCCATAGTATGGGCACAAAAGTTGCGTCCTTACATCTTTACAAGAGACCTTGATGCTATGAATATGGTGATGCATTTGTTTCCATTTTGTGGCAAATAGCTTCAAGTGGTTTATGATCAATTTCAATGGTGAATTTCTTACAAAATACACTTTTATGGAATGTATAACATAGAATGTCTTGTGCTCTATATTGTAACAATTGACTTATGCAATTGACAGGCATTCACACTAAAAGGAACAGACTTTTCATCTTACCGAAGACACGTGCCTTCTTGTTATGCATCCAAATTGACAATTATGTTTTTCCTGGGGTTGTAATATTTCAGGAGGCAAGATTTTGCTGACCAAACCTCCTTGAGAAATTCAAATATTTATTAGTTGTCATCTTACCACTCATTGGGATGATTCTTCTTGACCAAATCTCTCAGCAGGATACTTTATTGGCCAAGTTGGGAACATATTACGATAGAAAATTACCAACGTGAGGCAGGTCCTTTTTATCCTATTGAGCTGGCATTTGTATAACTCTCTTCAGCTCCCCTGGATCAGGATGAACTTCATTGGTGGAGGAAATGGGCTCAGAGAAGTTTCTCTGGTTGACATTGACCTGGAGCTTTGTGTTATTAAATAGCAGTCCTTGTCATTGCACTGTCATCAGTAGGTGAATATCGGGATTGTCCTCTGCCTTTATCTTACGCATTACCACAATCTTGTGAGCTGTACAAACACAGCCAGGCACGTTCTCAATAATTCCATCCATGTAATGCTGGAATATGTCTTGGCTAACTGGTAGCATCAATGGTTAACTATCAGGCTTATAGTATCCTAATATCTAGTTTCTTCTGATAGATGGATAGACCAGTATCTGTGCTACACATCTAGTTTGGAAAAGAATCTTGGTCCTGAAAATTTAGGATTTAATTCTTCCATCTTTGGTATTTTGTGCAGACACCTTTTAAGTAAGAAGTTGCAGCACCTTGGATCTAGGCAAACTCTCATGGTGTAAACTTTCTTCAAAACACGTGATGGAGCTAGGTCAATCTGTGTAGTGGTCAACCTTCATAATTGCACTATTTTGCTCCATTCTGTTCAGTTTTGTTTGAGCATCTTATGAGTTTGCACACTGCACTTCCTTGGAGGATCAATAAATAGACTGCATCTGCAATACTGCATCATGGCTAAAATCGCTAATGATGTCAGACTTGTGAGGGTACAGAGGTTTAAGATTGATTTGACTGAGCCTTGTTACAAAGTTGTGTGGAGTGTGTGGTCCCTTTAAGAGAGGAAGTGCTTTATTAAGCTTAGAGATTTATAAATAAAAAAAATTCTGTACGTAGCTAAAGATGTACAGCCAGTTCTAAAATGAAAATGTGTATTGATTAGCTGTGTGATTGGAAACCTTAGGTATGTTTTGATGTTTTGGCAATGAGCTGGAATCAGCCAATTAATTTAAACCAACAACTTAGCGATTGAAAGCCAAGTGAATTTAAAACTGATATTTTTGACAACTTCTGACCAATACAATTGCAAGAAAAGTGAAATGTCATCTAAGGTATATAAGGATAGGATTTTTGAAAATCGGTGTGAGAACGAATCACCATCTGAGAGGTAAGCACCTTGCTCTCACAAGAAATCACTCAACTCTCTAAAAAAGCACCATCCTATCTATAAAAGATACTGCCGAGGCAATTTTAGCTCAGAGTCCTCACAGAAAAAAGTTACAGAGAAAACATCCCTGACAGCAGGATCAGCAGAAGAAGAATGTTTGTGGCATGAGATCAACAGAAGGCAGAAGGTTCCAGAAGACATATTCTGTGCAAAGTTGGAGAGATTTAAGTTTTAATTTATTTCTGTCTTATTAATTGGTTTTACATTAGTGGGATTTGTGTTTATTTGAACAGCATAACAGTAGAATTTAGTTCAGTTAGGGAACAGTTAGGAGTTGGGGGGTTTGTTTGGTTTCTTAGTAATTCTGTTAATTTGTTCGTTGTTAGGGTTAAATAAATAAGTTGTTACCTGTGACTTATAAAGTGGAGATCAGGAATTTTCTTTCTTTTAACCAATCTTTCAACAGATTACACAGGGCAAGGCAATCTTCTTTGGGTGCTTTGGATTTAATTAGTAGAAGGCATTTGATAAGGTTCCCCATGGAAGGCTCATTCAGAAGGTCAGGAGGAATGGGATACAGGGGAACTTAGCTGCTTGGATACAGAATTGGCTGGCCAACAGAAGACAGCGAGTGGTAGTAGAAGGAAAATATTCTGCCTGGAAGTCAGTGGTGAGTGGGGTTCCACAGGGCTCTGTCCTTGGGCCTCTACTGTTTGTAATTTTTATTAATGACTTGGACGAGGGAATTGAAGGATGGGTCAGCAAGTTTGCAGACGACACAAAGGTCGGAGGTGTCGTTGACAGTGTAGAGGGCTGTTGTAGGCTGCAGCGGGACATTGACAGGATGCAGAGATGGGCTGAGAGGTGGCAGATGGAGTTCAACCTGGATAAATGCGAGGTGATGCATTTTGGAAGGTCGAATTTGAAAGCTGAGTACAGGATTAAGGATAGGATTCTTGGCAGCGTGGAGGAACAGAGGGATCTTGGTGTGCAGATACATAGATCCCTTAAAATGGCCACCCAAGTGGACAGGGTTGTTAAGAAAGCATATGGTGTTTTGGCTTTCATTAACAGGGGGATTGAGTTTAAGAGTCGTGAGATCTTGTTGCAGCTCTATAAAACTTTGGTTAGACCGCACTTGGAATACTGCGTCCAGTTCTGGGCGCCCTATTATAGGAAAGATGTGGATGCTTTGGAGAGGGTTCAGAGGAGGTTTACCAGGATGCTGCCTGGACTGGAGGGCTTATCTTATGAAGAGAGGTTGACTGAGCTCGGTCTCTTTTCATTGGAGAAAAGGAGGAGGAGAGGGGACCTAATTGAGGTATACAAGATAATGAGAGGCATAGATAGAGTCGATAGCCAGAGACTATTTCCCAGGGCAGAAATGGCTAGCACGAGGGGTCATAGTTTTAAGCTGGTTGGTGGAAAGTATAGAGGGGATGTCAGAGGCAGGTTCTTTACGCAGAGAGTTGTGAGAGCATGGAATGCGTTGCCAGCAGCAGTTGTGGAAGCAAGGTCATTGGGGTCATTTAAGAGACTGCTGGACATGCATATGGTCACAGAAATTTGAGGGTGCATCCATGAGGATCAATGGTCGGCACAACATTGTGGGCTGAAGGGCCTGTTCTGTGCTGTACTGTTCTATGTTCTATGTTCTATGTTCTAAGGGAACCGCTACTCCTGTCATAACAGATTGGGGCTTGTGTTTTGATTTATTTATTGTAGGGATTCAACCATGCTCCCTATTGTAACAGCCACATGTGATCTTTTGCATCACAGTGGGTGTGGTTTGAATCTTGTGTATTATGACAACATCAAGATCTCTGCTTACTGGTAGTCTTGCTGCTGCTGGACTATTGGTAACTAATAAGAAAATGATTTTGGCAAAGCCAAGAAGAAGGGTCCCAACCCAAAACGTCAACTTTCCTGCTCCTCTGATACCGCCTGGCCTGCTGTGTTCTTCCAAGTCCACACTGTGTTATCTCTGACTCCAGCATCGGCAGTTCTTACTACCCCTGCAGGTTTGATGCACTATGCTGAGACAACTTCTGATAAACTGGCCGACAGATTTTTGACATTGCTGTCAGTAATGGCATTGATTTGAAATCTCTTGTTCCTGGAGTGAATTATTTCCTTGAGCTGGTGTTCAAGAATTTTTCTACATCTTTTCTGGATCTTTTTGAATCATCAAAGGAGAGATTGGATTTTCTAAGTCTGTGAAGAACCTCCTTGTCAGCAACAAGCAAGATTTTCAGAGATAACAAAGTGTGGAGCTAGATGAACACAGCAGGCCAAGCAGCATCTTAGGGGTACAAAAGCTGACACTTCAGGCCTAGACCCTTCATCAGGAAAGGAGGATGGGGAGAAGATTTTGAAATTAATAGGGAAAGAGGGGGAGGCGGGCCAAAGATGGGTAGAGGAGAAGATAGGTGGAGAGGTGAGTATAGGTGGGGAGGTAGGGAGGGGATAGGTCAGTCCGGGGAAGACGGACAGGTCAAGGGGTGGGATGAGGTTAGTAGGGAGGGAATGGAGGTGTGACTTGAGGTGGGAGGAGGGGATAGGTGAGAGGAAGAACAGGTTAGGCAGGCGGGGATGAGCTGGGCTGATTTTGGGATACAGTGGTGGGGGGGGTAGATTTTGAAGCTTGTGAAATCCACATTGATACTATCCCCTCCCTACCTCCCCACGTATACTCTCCTCTCCACCTATCTTCTCCTCCATCCATCTTCGGTCCGCCTCCCCCTCTCTCCCTATTTATTTCAGAACCCTCTCCCCACCCCCCCTTTTCTGATGAAGGGTCCAGGCCCGAAACGTCAGCTTTTGTGCTCCTGAGATGCTGCTTGGGCTGCTGTGTTCATCCAGCTCCACACTTTGTTTTCTCGGAGTCTCCAGCATCTGCAGCTCCCATTATCTCTGATCAAGATTTTCAGAGGACGGTTTTTGGATTAAATCAATCTATTGCTTGATCTCTAAAATGGCACTGCATACGTCGTTATAACAATCGCAACTCAGGAAGAATGTCACTGAATGTTTTGCTATCCATCATTCCACTTGAGAAGCTTTGCACTGCACCTCTTCAAGCCATACGTAAAAGTGTTGCACTGGCCTCATTCATTTTAAAACTGCTCTTCTACTGGTCTTAGTCCTTTAAAACTGTTCCTTCAAGAATTGTAGGTTCATTGTAGCAGTTTTGTTTTATTCATTCATGCAATTGTTAGCCAGTACAGCATTTATTGCGCATCCAAAATGCACTGAAAAAGATATTATGAACTGCCTTCCTGAAGAGAACAAACACGTGGCACGGTCAGAGACTTGAAAGTGTTGTTTCACAGCAGTCAGACTGAGAAATTGCACAAAGGCCCTAGAGATCAGGTTTCACTGAAATAACAAACAAGCAGTGCAGTTTCATGATAGCAAAGTGTGGAGCTGGATGAACAGAGGAGGCCAAGCAGCATCTCAGGAGCACAAAAGCTGACGTTTCGGGCCTAGACCCTTCAACAAAGAGGGGGATGGGGAGAGGGAACTGGAATAAATAGGGAGAGAGGGGGAGGCGGACCAAAGATGGAGAGAAAAGAAGATAGGTAGAGAGGAGAGTATAGGTGGGGAGGTAGGGAGGGGATAGGTCAGTCCAGGGAAGATGGATAGGCCAGGGAGGCGGGATGAGGTGGTAGGTAGGAAATGGAGGTGCGGCTTGAGGTGGGAGCAAGGGATGGGTGAGAGGAAGAACAGGTTAGGGAAGCAGAGACAGGCTGGACTGGTTTTGGGAAGCAGAGTGGGGAGGGGACAAGCTGGGCTGGTTTTGTGATGCAGTGGGGGGAGGGGAAGAACTGAGCTGGTTTTGGGATGCAGTAGGGCAAGTTTCAAACTTGTGAAGTCCACATTGACACCATTGGGCTGCAGGGTTCCCAAGCGGAATATGAGTTGCTGTTCTTGCAATCTTCGGGTGGCATCATTGTTGCACCGCAGGAGGCCCATGATGGACATGTCGTCTGAGGAATGGGAGAAGGAGTTGAAATGGTTCGCGACTGGGAGATGCAGTTGTTTATTGCGAACCGAGCTGAGGTGTTCTACAAAGCGGTCCCCAAGCCACCGCTTGGTTTCCCCAAAGTTGAGGAAGCTACACCGGATGCAATGGATACAATATACCACATTGGCAGATGTGCAGGTGAATATCTGCTTGATATGGAAGGTCATCTTGTGGCCTGGGATGGGGGTGAGGGAGGAGGTGTGGGGGCAAGTGTAGCACTTCCTGCAGTTGCAGGGGAAGGTGCTGGGTGTGGTGGGGTTGGAGGGGAGTGTGGAGCGGACAAGGGAGTCACGGAGAGAGTGGTCTCTCCGGAAGGCAGACAAGGGTGGGGATGCAAAAATGGCTTGGGTGGTGGGGTCGGATTGTAGATGGTGGAAGTGTCGGAGGATGATACGTTGCATCCGGAGGTTGGTGGGGTGGTATGTGAGAACGAGGGGTATCCTCTTTGGGCGGTTGTGGCGGGTGCGGGATGTGAGGGATGTGTGGGATGTGTTGCGGGAGACGCGGTCAAGAGCGTTCTTGACCACTGCGGGGGGAAAGTTGCGGTCCTGGAAGAACGTGGACATCTGGGATGTGCGGGAGTGGAATTCCTCATCCTTGGAGCAGATGCGGCAGAGGCGGAGGAATTGGGAAAAGGGGATGGAATGTTTGCAGGAGGGTGGGTGGGAGGAGGTGTATTCTAGGTAGCTGTGGGAGTCAGTGGGCTTGAAATGGACATCAGTTTCTATCTGGTTACCTGAGATGGAGACTGAGAGGTCCAGGAAGGTGAGGCATGTGTTGGAGATGGCCCAGGTAGTTTCACAGCTGGCTGGGAGGTCATATATCCAGCTTCAAGTGCAACTGCAGTGTTATCAGTGATTTCAGAAGCAAATCATTGCCTGAAATTACAGAAAAGGACGACATTTGGTTTTTGAGACTGATTACCTAAGTGTTTGATTTTAGGACTTCTAAATAACTAAAACTTCTAAATTTTTTTGTAAATCTATAATAGTGAGCAAAGTGAGCGCTTTTTGAAAAAAATATACTGATATCTGTCTCCTGATTGCCTTTTAATGTTAAGGATTGGTGTTAAGTCATGCCAGAGCAGTGTTTCTGAGCAGTAAGATTCTGCCAACACAGTATTTTTAAGCAAAGTGTCTTGTGTTTGTTTTTAGGTAACTTCTGGGTCTGTAGATTGTTAAAGGGGCACAAATGGCTTTTAGGAGGGTGATGTGCTCTTCCTATCAGATGTGGGAGCTTATGGAGAATCTGAATGTTCCTGGAGACTATGTTTGGTTGCATTGGAACAAATGGATCAGTTGGAGCAGCTGTTGGAGACAATGAGGAGTTCACAAGACAAAGGGGATGCAAGACTCTTCTGTAGTTATTCCCATCTCAAACAAATATGCTGTTTTGCAAACTGTACGAGTCGGGTGGTCTCTCAGGGATGTATAGCCCTGACAGCCAGGATTCTGGTACCATGATTGTCTACTGTAATGAGAGGTAAATCAGACCCCAAACAATCGATACTGATGGGGGACTCTATAGTCTGGGTCATAGATAGACATTACTGCAGCTGATAGTGAGACATCAGGATAGTGTGTAGCCTCCCTGATGCCAGCGTCATGGATGTCTTAGAGAGGGTGCAGAATATTCTGAAAGGGGAGAGTGACCAGCTGGAGGTCATTGTGCAGTTTGGTACCAATGACGTGGGTAGGGAAGGGGATGTGATTCTGCAAAGAAAATATGCGAGGAGGTTAAAAATTATGTCCTCAAGGGTAGTAATATCTGGGCTACTACTGGTGCCACATGCTAGTGAGAGTAGGACTAAGAGGAGAGAGCAGATGAATGCATGGCTGAGGACCTGGTGTAGGGGGCGAAAATTCACACTTTTGGACCATTGGAAACTCTTCAGGGGCAGAAATGACCATTATAAGAGGGACAGATTCCACCTGAATTGGAAGGTGACCAATATCCTTGTGGGAAGATTCATGAGTGCTACTCAGAAGGCTTTAAGCTAGTAAGGACGATGTGGGAAGGAATCAAAACAATAGTGAGAAGAGAAAAGGCTGAGAGCAAGTCTAATAATCAAAGCATACAACAGTTTGGCACAGAATGAGGTAAGACTGATAAACTGCATTTACTTCAATGCAAGAAGATTGACAGGTAAGGCACATGAACTGAGGGCATGGTTGGGAACATGGCAATGGGACATCATAGCTAATACAGAAATGTGACTCAGTGATGCACAGGACTGGCAGCTAAATGTTCAAGGGGTATAGCTGCTACTGGTGGTATACAAAGGGAGGTGGGAGAGAGGGGAAGTAACATTTTTGCTTAGGAATAACATAATGACTGTACTTAGGGAGAATAGTCCTTGAAGGTCATCCAGTGAAGTTATACAGGTGGAACTGAGAAATAAGAAAGGGATGATCACCTTGTTGGGATGTACTGTAGACCCCAGTAGTTAGTGTGAAATTGAGAAGCAAATACGTAGGGAGATCTCGGACAACTAAGAATAATAGGGTTGTAATGATAGGGGATTTTAACATTCCAAACATAAACAGGGACTGTCATAGTGTTAAGGGCTTGGATGGGGAAGAATTTGTTAAGTGCGTGCAAGAAATCCTTCTTGTTCAATATGTGGAGACATGTACTAGAGAAAGAGCAATACTTGATCTTCTATTGGGAAATAAGGCAGGGCAAGTGACTGGTGTGTCAGTGGGGCTATACTTGGGGTAAGTAATCATAATTGTATTAGTTTTAAAATAGTTATGGAACAGAATAGAACTGATCAAAAAGTTAAATATCTAAATTGGAGTGAGGCCAATTTTGATGGTATTAGACAGGAACATTAAAAAGTTGATTGGGGAAGGCTATTTGCAGGTAAAGGGACGGTTGGGAAGTGGGAGACCTTTAACAGTGAGATAGCGAGAGTTCAGAGACAGTATGTTTGTGCTAGTGTCAAGGGCAAGGCTGGTAAGAGTCGAGAATACTGGATGATCAGAGAAGTTGAGGTTCTGGTTGAGAAAAAGAAGGAGGCATATGTCAGGTATAGACAGTGGGGTGGGGTCAGTGAATCTAAAGAGGAGTATAAGGGCAATAGAAGTATACTTCAGAGGGAAATCAGGAGGCCAAAAAGGGGACAAGAGATAGATTCGGAAAATAGAGTTAAGGAGAATCCAAAGAGATTCTATAAGTACATTAAGGTAAAAGAGTAACTAGAGAGAGAGAGAGAGAATCCTTTAAAGATCAACAAGGCTGTATATGTGTGGAACCACAGGAAATGGGTGAGAGACTCAACAAATATTTTGTATCAGTATTTACTGTGGAGAAGTACTTGGAAGCTTGGGAACTTGGGGAAATAAATAGTGATGTCTTGAAAAGAGTTTATATTACAGATGAGGAAGTGTCGGAGGTCTTAAAATGCGTAAATGTAGGTTTAGTCCCTGGGACCTGATCAGTTGTTTCACAGGACTTTTTAGGAAGCTAGGGAAGAGATTGCTGGGCCTCTTGCTGAGATATTTGTTCTGGCACCTCGACTGCCATGGGCGAGGTGCCAGAACACAGGAGGTTGGCTAATGTGGTGCCATTATTTATAAAGGCTGTAAGGAAATGCCAGGGAACTAATAGACTGGTGAGCCTTACATGAATGATGGGTGAGTTGTTGGAGGGGATTCTGAGGGACAGGATTTACATGCATTTAGAAAGATAAGGGTTAGGGCTAGCCAAAGTGGCTTTGTGCACAGGAAGTCATGCCTCACTAATTTGTTTTGAGTTTTTTGAGAAGGTGACAGAGAAGATTGATGAAGGCAGAGCAGTAGATGTTGTCTGTACAGACTTCACCAAAACATTCGACAACATTCTACATGGTAAGTAAGGCTAGATCAGATAGGACCTGGGGGGAGCTAACCAATTGCACGCAAAATTGGCTTGAACGTAGAAGACAGAGGATTTCGTAAATGGTTGCCTTTCAGACTGGAGGCCTTGACCAGCCGTGTACCACAAGGATCGGTGCTGGGTCCGCTACTTTTCTTCATTGATCTGAATGATTTGGATGTGAATATAGGAGGAACGGTTAGTAAGTTTGCAGATGACATCAAAATAGGTGGTATAGCAGTCAGTGAAGAAGGTTATCTCAGAGTACAACAGGCCTTTAACCAAATGAGCCATTGGACTGAGGAGTGGCAGGATGGAGTTTCATTTAGATAAATGTGAGGTGTTGCATTTTGTTAAGGCAAACAAAGGCAGGACTTATACACTTAACGGTAGGGCCCTGGGGAGTGTTGTTGAACAAAGAGACCCGGGTGCAAGTGCATAGTTCCTTGAAAATGGAATTGCGGGTAGACAGGGTGGTGAAGAAGCTTGCCTTCATTGGTCAGAACATTGAGAATAGGAATTAGAATGTCATGTTGTGGCTGGACAAGACTTTGGTGAGGCCACTTTTAGAATTCTGTGTATAATTCTGGTCACCTATAGGAAGGAAGTTGTTAAACTTGAGGCAGTACAGAAAAGATTTACAAGGATGTTGCCAGCGTTATACAGTTATAGAGTCAGAGAGCACGGAAATAGGCTTTCAGTCCAACCAGTCCATGCTGACAATTATCCCAAACTGAACTAGTCCCACCTGCCTGCTCCTGGCCCATATCCCTACCTACCTTTCCTATTTGCGTACTTAGTCAACTGTTTTTAATGAGGGGTTTGAGTTATTGGGAGAGGCTGAATAGGCTGGAGATTTTATTCATTCAAGAGTTGGAGTCTGAGGTAGTGGTCTCATAGAGGTTTATAAAATCATGATGGGCATGGATAGGGAGAATAGCCAGAGTCTTTTTCCTAGAGTGAGGGAGTCCAAAACTAGAGGGAACAGATTGAAGGTGAGAGGGGAAAGGATTTAAAAAGAACCCGAGTGGTAACTTTTTCAAGCAGAGGGTGTTGCATGTATGGAAGGAACTGCCAGAGGAAGTGGTCTAGCCTGTACAATTTCAATATTTAAAAGGTATCCGGATGGGTATACGAATAAGAAGGGTTTAGAGAGATCTGGGCCAAACGCTGGCAAATAGGACTGGGTCAGATTAGAGTGTCTGGTCAGCAGGGACGAGTTGTACCAAATTGTCTGTTTCTGTGCTGTGTGGCTCTATGATTGTATTCCTGATGCTGTGCTTGGAGTGTAGGAATACCTGCAACACTGTTAGGAAGGGATTTCAAGAAATTTGACACCAGCAATAGCTGGAATAGCAATACAGTTCCATATGTAATCCAGGAACAGCAATATAGTTCCAAGTCAGGATGGTTCATGGTGTTTCTGTACATATTATAGCTAGCACTGGCATCAAAAAAAGTGATGACATCACACTGACCTTGTTTATTTTTGTATCAATTTTGAGAAAGAAAATGCAAGAGTCAACTGACATCTGGACATCCTCTCTGATGAAGGGTCTAGGCCCGAAACGTCAGCTTTTGTGCTCCTGAGATGCTGCTTGGCCTGCTGTGTTCATCCAGCTCCACACTTTGTTATTATGTAGAAAACCTTTGTTTTAATGTTTCTAAGCTACATTTTCTTCTAAGAGTACTTTGATCTGTTATATCAAGACCTGTTATCTTTCATTTTTAAAAAAAAAAGTCAGATCAGCAGCCCCATGTGTTTCTTTTTACACTGAAACAGAGGTGTATTATACTGTGTGTTTCAGTACAAGGTCTGCAGTCTTTAGGCTTGCTTGTATTTGCAACTTAAGCTCTTTTATTTTCGAGTAACATGTCTTGAAAGAATGTGTATTCTAACAAAAAAATAGAAGTTAGCTCTGTCTTCTTGGTGATCAATGCCTTATCTACAGGTCTGTATGACTGCCTGTCCTCAGAAAACCGATCCAGCCGATTGTCTTTTTCCAAAGCTGCATCCACGATATCTGTTGTTATACATACATATGCACTAAGATATTAGAGGTTTTTTTTTAAGACATCGCCATTATTGTTAACCAAGATGTGAGTTTTGCCTTAAACAAGCATGTTACCCGATGTGGCAATGCTCAAGTTATCCCTGTAACATAATAAATTTGACATGGGTATCGTGGAAGAGCCCATTTGTACCTGAATCAACAATAAGCTTTTATGTTGTAACTGACGGGCATGTTTCTGGTTGTGTGTTGTGGTTTTATTTTATTTATTCACGCATAGGACGTGGGCATTGCTAGCTAGCCAGCATTTATTGCCTGTCCCTAATTGCCCTTGAGAGGTTGGTGAGCTCCTGCCCTGAATCACTGCAGACCATGTGCTGCAGGTGGAACCATAATGCCATTAGGGAGGGAATTTCAGGATATGACCCAATGATGCTGAAGGGAATGGTGGTATATTTACAAGTCAGGGAGGTGAGTGGCTTGGAGGGGAACTTAACGTTGGTCTGAGGATGCTATACTCTTAGGTCACATGCTATGAGACAGTGATGATATCATGAACATGACTGTATGACATAATACAACAACAAACAAAATGAAGAAATAAAGTATCTTGCCTTTGAACAAAGAAACGAATTAACTTGCGACTGTCGCATTGCTACTTATGGAAATTTGCCAAGTGCAAACTATCTGCTGTATTTTCTGCATTACCACACTGTCTATTCTTTAAAAAATTATCTCATTGGCTATGAAGTACTTTGAGGCATCTAGTGGTCATGGAAAGAATTTTGTATTTCTTTTCTAATATGATATTTTTATTCCAGGAGACCCTCATTTTATGGATGATTTGAACTTCACTTACCCTGAACTTGTGCAATTAACATACAGTTTAAGGCTTATAGGAACAGAAACAGAAACAGACCATTCAGTCCATTGAGTCTGCTCCGCCATTCAATAGGATCCTGTCTGATCTGAAATTCCTCAACTCCACTCTTCTGTCTTCTTCCGATAACCTTCGATTCTCATATTGATTAAAATTCAGCCTCAACAGCTCTCAGTGGTAATGAATTCCATAGATACATTACAGTCTGAAAGAAGTAATTCTTTCTTACCTCTGACTTAGATGTGTGGCCCCTCCCCCAGCCTACCTAGTCAAGTCTGTGAGGCCATAAGAAATGGGAACAGTAGAAAGCCATTCACCTGCTGAAGCCTGCTCTGCAATTCAATAGGATCGTGGATGATCAAACAGTCCTCACATCTACCTTCCTACATTTTACCTGTAATGCTTGATTCCCCTACTGATCAAGAATCTTCTATCTCAGCCTTAAATATACACATAAGCTGACCCCCATAGCTCTCAGGGGCAAGGCATTCCAAGGACTCACAATGCTCAGAGAAGAAATTCCTTCTCATCTCAGTTTTAAATGGGTGCGCCCTGATTCTGAGACTAGGTCCACTGGATCTGTAGCCTGACTTCCTGTCCCTTCATACGTTTGCTTAACAGAAAGCAATCTATCTCAGATTTAAAATTAACAACTGATCCTGCAGCCAGTAATGTTTGTGGCAAAGAGTTCCAAGGATCTACCATACTTTGTGTGTTAATGTGCTTCCTAATGTCTTTCCTGTACATTCTGTAATTCTCAGACTGTGCCCTTTAGTTGTAGTATCCCTAACCATTAGAAATACTTTACCTTTGTCTACCCTGTCTTTTTCTGTTAATATCTTGAAGACTTCGATCAAATCACCCTTTATACTGAAGTTCTAGGGAAAGCAAGGTTAATTTGTTTAATCTCTCTTCATAACTTAACTCCAGAAGTCTAGGAATCATTCTTGTAAACCTATATTTTACTTCCTTCAGCAAATCCCCAGCAAACATCCCCACTTCTGACCTTATGATGGAGTGAAGGTCATTGATGAAGCAGCCGAAGATAGTTGCACTTAGGACACTGTCCTAAGGAACAGAAGTGCCTTTGTGTGCAATGGTATTGTCCCTACGCCTTCAGCTGGAAGCCCAAGGTTCAAATCCCAATTTCTCCTGAAGAATATTATATCATGATTGAGCATGTCAATTAGAAAAGAATATTCAGAGGAACCGGGGGTTCTTCTACAGTGATAGTGTCTCTACCTCTGAGCCAGGAGTCATGAGTTCAAGTCCCACATGTTCCAGATGTGTTCAAAATAACATCTCTGAACAGGTTGATTAGGAATATGTCTGCCCTGAAGAAACTTGGCAGAAGTTTTGGCCATGAGATGATTGACCTTCAACAATCACAACCAGCTCCTTTTGTGCCAGGTCTGACTCCAATCACCAGAGAGATTTTGCCCCCAAATCCCATTGATTTCAGTTTTGCTAGGGCTCCACAATGCCACGTTTGGTCAAACGTGGACAATTATTCTCACTTCACTTTTGGAATTCAGCTCTTTTGTCCACGTTTAAGCCAAGGCTGTAATGAGGTAAGGAGCTGAATGGTCCTGGCAGAACCTAAATAAAAGTAAAAAAAAAACTGCAAGAAGAAAAACAGTTCTGAGGAAGGGTCACTGGACCTGAAACGTTAACTCTGATTTTTCTTCACAGATGCTGCCAGACTTGGTGAGCTTTTCCAGCAACTTTTGTTTTTGTTCCTGGCAGAGCCTAAACTGAACATCACTGAACAGGTAATTGCTGTGCAGGTGCTGCTTAATAGCACTGTTGATGACACCTTCTATCACTTTACTAATGATTGAGATTCGACTGATGGTGCAATAATTGGCCGTATAGGATTTGTCCTTTATTTTGTGTATGGGACATAACTGAACAATTTTCATATTGTCCAGTAGATGTCAGTGTTGTTGCTGCACTGGAACAGCTTGATTAGCAGTACAGCAAGTTCTGAAGCATCTCTTCAATACTGCTGGAAAGGTAAATCTGTGACAAGCAGATTGGTAAGGATGAGGTCAAGTATGATTTTTCCTCTGGTTCATTCACCAGCTGCAGCAGACCCAGTCCAGCAACTATGTCCTTTGAAATTCAGAAACAAAAACAGAAATTGCTAAAAACGCTTAGCAGGTCTCACAGCACTTGTGGAGAGTTAATGTTTCGGGTCAAGTGATACTTCCTCATGTGACTTAAAATGTTAACTCTGATTTCTCTCCACAGATGCTGCCAGACCTGCTGAGCTTTTCTGTTTTTGTTTCTGATTCACAGAATCCGCAGTTCTTTCAGTTTTTTGACCAGCTCAATCAGTAGTGCTGTTGTTGAGTCACTCTTGGTGAAAGACATTGAAGTTCCCCAAATAGAGTATGTTCTGCACCATTACCAGTGCTTTCCTCCAATGTACTATTCAACATACAAGAGTACTAATTCATAAGCAGAGGGGAGTCAGTATGTGGTAATCATCAGGTGGTTTTCTTGTTCCTGCTTGACTTGGTATCATGAGACTTCATGGGGTCTGGAGTCAATGATATGACTCCCAACCAACTCCATCCCAACTGTATGCCACTGGGTCAGCAGCCAGTAGTTCAGGATTTTAAAAGGAATGGTGATGGTGTCTGGGGTATTGTCTTTTAGTATTATTCCGTGAGTATGACCCTGTCAGACTATTGCTTGACTAATCTGTGAGGCAGTTCTCCCATTTTTGACACCAGCTCCATGATCTTTAGTAAGGTGCATTTGTAACAGGGCTATGTTTGATGTTGTTGATCCTAGAGCTTTCAGAAATGCCAGGTGATCAGTCAAGTTACATAACTTTTTTGAGACTTTCTAGTTATTGATACAACTGAATGGCTTGCTGGGCCATTTCACATGGCAGTTAAGAGTACATCGAGGGTCACATGTAGGTAAGACCAAGTAAGCAATTTCCTTTTTCTAAAGTGAACACAATGGATTTTATGTCAGTGCTTTCCTGGTTATCATTGATCTTTTACTTTCAAATTTTTAAATTGAATTCAGACTCCACAGTGATGAGATTTGAACCCCAGAACATTACCTGCGTTACTGGATTACCAGTCTAGCAACGGGAACACCAGGGTATCACTTCTTAGTAGATTTTAAAGAGTATCTTGAAGTAGGAAACCAAGGTAGACAGGCAGAGATATGTAGGTTAGTGACTTTGAGAATTTGAGGCTGAGTCACCTTATGGCATGATCCCCAGTGATGGGGTGTTTAAATGGAGGGATGCATAAGAGATCAGAATAAGAGGTGCACAGAGATGTAAGAAGGTTGTGGGGATTATAGAGTTCAGGCGGAGAGAGGCCATGGAGGTGTTTGAAAAGAACAATAAGCCATTTTAAACCACAACGTTGCTTGACCAGGAGCCAATTTAGCTCACCAAGTTCAGGACTGAATAAGAGAAGAGGATCTCTTGTAAGTTAAGTCACTCACAGCAGACATTTTGGTGAAGTTTTCCCTCATCTTTAGAATCATAGAAATAATACTTGGGTTATTTCTCAAATTATCTTAAATCCGTATTCTCTTGTTACCAAACCTCCTACCATTGAAAACAGTTTGGTGTACAAAGTAATTGAAATGTAATAGAGACCCTGGACTGTTTTCCTTAATTAAAGTTTTGTCAGGGAACAGTTTAGAGAGAAAAACAAGAAACAGCAATGGGCAACGCTTCCAATCCTACAATTATTCAGGGGTCAATTGATTCTGGTTCTGAAGGTGGTAGGATCAAGTCCAACTCTCCTGACGTGAGCACATAACTTGGGTAGTCACTTGAATTCAGTATTGAGGAATATCACACTGGTGGAGGGGTAGTGCTGAGAGAGTTTCGTCTGTCGGAAGGGAAGTACTAAGGGAATACTGCACTGTCACAGATTCAGTCTTCAGGTTGCATGATCTGTATTAGGAGAGTGTTGCACTGTTGAAGGGCCAGCATTGATGGAGTGCTGCACTATCAGACGATTAGTAAGAAGGACCAATACATTGTCAGGAATCCAGTCTTTTGGTTGGGACATGAACCTACAAAAAGGGTATAAATAGTCTAACAGAATGCACAGACAACTGTGAGATGATGCATTTTGGTGGAAGGGATTGGAAAGGCATTATAGGTTAAATGAAACAGTTCTGAAGAATGCACAGGATCACATGGATCTTTGAATGTGGCAGGAAATCTTGAGAGGCAGCAAAGCACACAAAATCTTGTGATACACAAACACAAGTTTTGGGCACAGAAGTTATGATGAACCTTAATAAAACTCTGGCTGGGTCTCAACTATAGTACTGCATCCAGTTCTAATTACCACACTTTAGAAAGGATAAGTTGGTCTTTGAGACCATGGGGAGGAGTTTTATCAAAATGATTCAGAGAGATGAGGTATTTTAGTTAATTTGTTAGGCTGGAGAAATCTGGAATTGATCTATTTGATGTAAAAGAGATTGAGGTGGGACTTCATGGAGGTGTACAGAATTATGATAGTCCTAAATAAGATAGAGAAAAAAGGCTGCCATATTAGGTTATGGTAGAATAACTATAGATCACAGATTTAAGGTTTTGGGCCAGAAATGCAAAGGAAAAGAAGGGATGAATTTTTTATGCAAGTGATTTTAACAACCTAGACTTCACTGAATTCAAGGATGGTGAAAGCAAAGTTGTAATTTCAAAATAAAATTGAATGGGAAAATGAGGGGCTATGTTATTATGGCTGAACTGCGATGAGTTTGCCGATAATCATGCCTCAGGTTTGCGTAAGCCTTCCAAATGTGTAAAATCCCAATGAGATCACCAAGGTGACCAATTTGCCTGTCTGATTGTTCTGGACAAAATCAATTCATACCAGTAACTGTTTAATATAACGCACAACTTTAACAAAAGACAAAAAGAATAATAATGTAGTTGTTAGAGACGCTTGAGGATGAGCAACAACTGTATGATAGAATTCTCCATCAAGATAGAGAGTGAGGTATATGATGCTGAATCGAGAGTCCTGAATCTTGATAAGGGGAACTACAATGGTATGAGGTATGTGCTGGCTATGATGGATTGGGAAATATCAGTGAGAAAATGGGTGAAATACAAAAGATGTTTATTCCTGTTTGGCACACGAGTGCACAGAGAACAGTGACCAAACTATGATTTACGGGGTACCGAAACAAGAAATTGCTGGAAACTCTCAGCAGGTCTGGCAGCATCTCTGGAGAGAAATCTGAATTAAAATTTCAAGTCTAGTGTCCCTTCTTCAGATCTGATGTAGCTCTTAAAAAGTCTTTTTTTAAAATGCAGATGACTGAGTGGGGAATGGGGGCGGAAGAGGGTAAGGAGTAAATGATAGGTGAAGATAGAGCCCAAAGAGAGAGAAGAACAATTGGACAGGAAAAGGAGTGGGTAACGGTCAGCATAGGAGTCTCAGGTTTTCTTGAGCATTCCCCTCTCTCAATTTACAACCAAATAATAATCTGCCTCCCCATTTTAGCCACCAAAGTGGATAGCTTCAACAACATCTAAGTGTCCTTGTGCACCAGTTGCTGAAAGTAAGTGTGCTAATGCCGCAGGCAGTAAAGAAAGAAAACTATATGTTCCTTCATAGTGGGAGGATTGAGTCAGTTAGGACTGCATTCACTAGAATTTAGAACAGTGAGAGGGATCTCATAGAAATCTATAAAATTCTAATGGAACTGGACAGGTTAGATGCAGAAAGAATGTTCCTGATACTGGGGGAGTCCAGAAACGGGGTGATAGTTTGATAACAAGTGGTAAACCTTCTAGGACTGAGATGAGGAGAAATTTCTTCGCCCAGACAGTGGTGAACCTGTGAAATTTACGACCACAGGAAGTGGTCGAGGCCAAAACATTATGTATTTTCAAGAAGGAGGTAGATATACCTGTT
This sequence comes from Stegostoma tigrinum, assembly GCF_030684315.1. Taxonomy (NCBI): domain Eukaryota; kingdom Metazoa; phylum Chordata; class Chondrichthyes; order Orectolobiformes; family Stegostomatidae; genus Stegostoma; species Stegostoma tigrinum. The sequence goes on along the minus strand of NC_081370.1, from coordinate 35,042,279 downwards.
GTGGCTATAGGAATCAAGGGATACAGTGGGAAGGCAGAATTAGGCAATTGAGCTCAATGTTCAGTAATGGTCATGTTGAATGGATGCACAGGGTCGTGAAATGAATGGTCTACTCCTGCTCTATCTGGTATGTTTCTATCCAAAGGATTTTCAAACTATTTTTATTCAATTTAAACTTCGAAATCCCTTCGAAAACCCCAAACATACACTCAATTACAATTAATATTGACCAAAGACAGACTGTTTGATACAGATATTATGGATGGAAAAAGAATATAGACATGGTAAACAAAATCATGAAGCTCACAAGTCCAGGTTTCAAAAGAGCGGGTTAAATTGTCTCTCGCAGTCCTTCTGATTTTTAGCACTGATTACACACTGTTGGCTCTGGAGTGACGGTCAGTCTTCAATCTGATAACTATTTGAGTGGTGTTTTTCTGTTAGAATTCTTTCTTTTAAACTTTCTTACTTTTTCCTTTTCACAAATAGACAGAAAGAAAGAGGGAGAGAGAGAAAGATGGATGGTTTCGGTTTGCAGGTTCTGGATGTTTCTCTTTCTGCTGACCTGTGCTTACACTTTTTAACATTCTGCGACTCAGCTAATCAGAGGGCAGTTGTTAGACAAAATTTCAGTAGCTCAGAAGACTCCCAACATCACTCAGGCACGAATTCTCCCACTCACTGTTTCAAAAATTAACATAGAACATAGAACATTACAGCACAGTACAGGCCCTTTGGCCCTCGATGTTGTGCCAACCTGTCATACCGATCTCAAGCCCATCTAACCTACACTATTCCATGTACGTCCATATGCTTGTCCAATGACAACTTAAATGTACTTAAAGTTGGCGAATCTACTACCGTTGCAGGCAAAGCGTTCCATACCCTTACTACTCTCTGAGTAAAGAAACTACCTCTGACATCTGTCCTATATCTTTCACCCCTCAATTTAAAGCTATGCCCCCTCGTACTCGCTGTCACCATCCTAGGAAAAAGGCTCTCCCTATCCACCCTATCTAACCATCTGATTATTTTATATGTTTCAATTAAGTCACTTCTCAACCTTCTTCTCTCTAATGAAAACAGCCTCAAGTCCCTCAGCCTTTCCTCGTAAGACCGTCCCTCCATACCAGGCAACATCCTAGTAAACCTCCTCTGTGCCCTTTCCAAAGCTTCCACATCCTTCTTATAATGCGGTGACCAGAACTGTACGCAATACTCCAAGTGCGGCCGCACCAGAGTTTTGTACAGCTGCAGCATAACCTCTTGGTTCCGGAACTCAATCCCTCTATTAATAAAAGCTAAAACATTTGTCGTCTGTGATACACCACTAGTAACTGGACTCCAGGATGAATATTTCCCATCAACCACCACCCTCTGTCTTCTTTCAGCAAGCCAATTTCCGATCCAACGGTAGTAGATTCGCCAACTGTAACATTGTATTGCACAGCTCAAAAATATGCAGCACTTGATTTTCACATTGCAATATTCTCCTGGTATTTCAGTTACATTGCAGTCAACTTCTATTCAGTTTATAGTCCCCAAACAGAAAAATGTGTCTTTAACAAGTCAACGTGAAAAAAAAGCAAGGAGATGGGACTGACTGTATTGCTCCTGAGCGTAGCCACGGAGTCAATGGGATGAATGGTCACTTCCTGTATTGCAATGACTCAATAACTTTCTAACTCTGACTTGTACCACACTGCACTTGGAATGCCAACTTAGATTGTTTAATTCCTGAACCAGGATAGGAGTGTTATTCATTGAGTCTCATTAACACCATGTTACACCGGCTGTGTAATTAAATCAAAAGCTTGCTCATAATTATCGGGTTTGGAGCTTCATTCTCCATAGTGAATGGGTAGGAAACAGCTGTAATAATTGGTGCTAAAAAGCATGGAAATTGATCTGACAAACAGAAAACATTTTAGTTCTGTAAAGACTTTGTGGGGGAACAAGGCAATCTGTGTGAATTGAGATGAAGAGCTGTTGTCAAGAAATATCATGACTATGCCATTTCCTTTTGTTTGGAGATTTATAGCCAGACAAACCTTTTCTTAACTTGACCCTACTCCACTTACCTGTCTTCTACAGGCATTGGCCTCTTCAACAATTAACTTGCTGACATGATAAGCTATTAACGGGGATGTCCTCCACAGTCCTCTATCACCTCCACAAACTGAAAGTATCAGGTCACTAGGCAAATATATAAAGTGTAAATTATTTGGTCAAATTTATTTTTATAGAAAGAATACAAAAAACCCCTCCTAAATACATTGCAGTACACAAATAATCAAAGTTAATAGGTTAACTTAAAAAGTGAAAACTGAAACATTTGGTATATCCTCAGCAAATCCTTTAATTCATAGAATCTGGTGGAAAATTACTTGGGTACACTCTCTAATAAAACTTTGTTAGCAGAAACTCATAGGGATAAGTAGTTATCTAGAGTTGCTGAGAAGATCTTTACATTATATCCAACTTCTTCCTTTTACTCAGATGCATTAAATAAGTTTAACTAGAAAATTCAATTGGCATCAAATTAGCATCATGATATTGCGCCAAAACAATATGATATTATTTTCTTAGCACTATGGAAGACAAGATTTGCTTGCAAAATGACTGCCTTATGGTAGACATCACTTGCAGTTCTGATCCCCACTTATCAAGGAGATGAAGCAAGAACTATTTCTACTTCTTCATCATCTTTATCTTAGTCAAATATACTGCGATTCTTCACGGGATATAACATGATGAAAAGAAAATGTAGACATTAAGGAGCATCTTAAAGGAGGAAAGGCCAAGGGAATTATGAAGGCACTGCCTTATGAAGGAAATATGAAAATTGAGAATGTGTAAGAGGTCAGAATTCCCATAAGCTGTGTTATTATCTTTGACTTTGTCCCAGGAGAAGGAATGAACCATTTAGATTCTTCAAACATGTCTCATGGGCAGAAGTAAACAATGCTATTCGATTTGTAGCAATAAGTAATTATGAAGTATATTGTTAAATTAGCAGTTGTAGTTTTATTTTGCAATAAAGTTTTTGTTTTGGTTTAAGAATAAAATCCAGTGGAATAGTTCTTTCATTTAATCATTGGTGCCCAAATTTCTCTTCAAACATTAATAATCACTAACAGGATCACATCACTTGTATATGGTGGGCAGGCTTTGGGAAGTCAGGAATTGCAGCAGAATTTCCAGCCTCTGATTGTAGCCACAATGTTTATATAGCTGGTACAGTTAATTTCTGATCAATGTTAACCTGAGGATATTGATGGTGATTGCCATTGAATGTCAAGGGAGGTGGTTAGATTCTCCCTTCTTAGACAAGGTAATTGCCTGTCCCTTCCGTGGTACAAATGTTATGTGCCACAAGTCAAACTAAGCCTCATTGTCTGAAACAAAAACACAAAACGCTGAAGAAACTCGGCAATTCTGGCAGCTTATGTGGAGAGAGTAACAGAATGAATGTGTTTAGTCCGATAAGGCTGTTCTGCAGAACTGGCCTGATTATTGTTGTCCAGGGCTTGCTGCTTTTGAGCACAGGCTGCTCAGATATCTAAGGAGTTGCATATGGAATTGAATACTGTCAAACAATCAGTGAACATTCCTAATTTTGATTATGATGTGGAGGTGCTGGCGTTAGACTGGGATGGACAAGGTCAGAAATCATGTTATAGTCCAACAGGTTTATTTGAAATCAAAGTTTTCAGAGCATAGCCCCATCATCAGGTAGATCAAGAGCAGAATGATCAAAAGATCATACAAATGGTGTGAGTGGAGTGTCGAATAATAAATCTCTGCAGGTGATCAAAAGTGTCAGACAGTGTGAGTAAAGCTTTAACAGCTGGAATAACAAACAAAGGGATGGCTTATAATGTGATTAAATGAGGCAGAGACATAATTACAAAAAGTTAAAAATAAGGTGGTGCTGGAGACAAACTAAATGTCCGGAATAACATGATAGGTATAAGAGTCACATGCTGAAGGTCTAACCAAAGTAATAAGTAATTCAAAACTTTACAAACTAATTAAGGTAGAGAGATCATAACAATTTATCAAGGTGATGGTGTCAAAACAGGACGGTAAGGAAGGTTTTACGGATACAGAACAGTGTAGGTGGGGTCACATGTAGCGCAACATGAACCCAAGATTACGGTTAAGGCCAAGTTCATGGGTATGGAATTTGGCTATCAGTTTCTGCTCAGCAATTCTGTGTTGTTGTGTATCTTGAAAGCCATGTTGGAGGAGGCTTACCTGAAGATTGGAGGCTGAATGTCCTTGTTTGCTGAAGTGTTCCCCGACTGGAAGGGACCATTGCTGTCTGGCGATTGTTGTGCGGTGTCTATTCATCCGCTGTTATAGCATCTGCCTGGTTCCATGTCCGTGGTGGGTGGTGTCCCATGTGTGATGGTAGTGTCCATGTTGACGATCAGTCATGTAATGCTGAGGTTGCCATGGCAGGACTGTGTGGTGTTGCGGTCGATGATGTCCTGAAGGCTGGGTAGTTTGCTGCATATAATGGCTTGTTTAAGGTTTAGAGGTTGTTTGAAGGCGAAAAGGGGAGGCATAGGTATGATCTTGACGAGATGCTCATCATCATCAATGACATGTTGAAGGCTGTGAAGAACATGGTGTAGCTTCTCCACTCTGGGGCAAGTGCTGGACGGCCAAGGTATACTCAATTTGTCATATCTTGTGTCTGTCTTTGGAGGAGATCGTTTCAGATTTTCACTGTGGAAACTAGCAATCGATAAATACAATGAGACAACCAATGAACTGGAACAGTTGACAGAGAGATCCATTGTGTAACGACCAAAGAAGAAAAACTGAATTGGACCCCTTACCTAATTCTGACCATGTAATAGAAGGAAGGTGAAGATAGTGCCATAGAGTCACAGAGGTTTTACAGCATGGAAAGCTGCCCTTTGGCCAATCATGTCCACACAGTCATCAAGCATTTATCTATTCTAATCCCATTTTCCAGCACTTGGCCCATAGCTTTGTAATTGTATGCATTACAATTATTCATCTAAATACTTCTCAAATATCATGATGGTTCCCAAGTCTCTCACTCATTTGAACAGTAGCTTCCAGATACTAACTAGTCTCTGGCTGAAAAGAGTGTTCCTTAATGCTCCTGTAAGCTTCCTGCTCCTCACCTTATAACTGACCCCACCCCAGTTATTGATCCCTCTACTAAGGGGAAATATTTCTCCCTTTGTAAAATTTTGTACAAATCAGGCAGCTCCCCACACAGCCTTCACTCTTCGAAGGAAACCAACCCTAGCCTATCTAACCAGTCTTCATAGCAGAATCACCCCAGCCCAGATAACATCCTGGTGAATCTCCTCTGCACTTTTTCCAATGTAATCACACCCCTCCAGCAGTGTGGCAACCAGAACCACGCTCATTCTCTGGCTGAGATCCAGCTAATGCTACATGCAGCTCCATCGTAACTTTCCACTTTTGTATTCACTGCCTTGACTAACAAAGGCAAGCATCCCATTTGACCATGCATACCAAGGTCCCTTTAGTTCTTTGTACTTCCTTGGATCCTACCATTCAACTTGTACTCCCTTGCTTTGTTAGACCTCCTTAATGCATCACTCCACACTTTTCAAGATTAAATTCCATTTGGAACTGCTCAGCCCATCTAACCAGTCTGTCTATGTCATCCCATACTCTAAGGCTTAATTCCTCACCATTTAACACATCACTAATTTTTGAGTTACTTGCAAACTTTACTGATCGTATCTCCTACGTTCATGTCTAGATCATTAATGTATACAACAAACAACAAAGGTGAGGAAAAGTCAGCGAACTATAGAGCAGACAGCCTGACATCAATGGTGGGCAAATTGTTGGAGGGGATCCTGAGGGATAAGATTTACATGTATTTGGAAAGGAAAGACTGATTAAGAATATGGCTCTGTGTGTGGGGAGTCCTGTCTAACTAACCTAATTGAGTTTTTTGAAGAAGTAATGAACAGGATTGATGAGGGCAGAGTGGTAGACATGATCTATATGGACTTTCAGTAAGGCGTTCAACAATGTTCCACATGGTAGACTAGTTAACAAGATTAGATCACATGGAATTCAAGAAGAACTAGCCATTTGGATATAGAACAGGTTCGAAGGTAGAAGACAGAGAGCAGTGGTGGAGGGTTGCTTTTTAGACTGGAGGTCTGTGACCAATCATGTGCCACAAGGATCACTGCTGAGTCCACTGCTTTTCATCATCCATATAAATGATTTGGATGTGAACATAGGAGGTACGGTTAGTAAGTTTGCAAATGACACCAAAATTGGCAGTGTAGGGGTCAGCCAAGAAGGTTGCCTCAGAGTACAACGCGACCTTGATCAGGTCGGCTAATGGGCCGAGGGGTGGCAGATGGAGTTTAATTTAGATAAATGTGAGGTGTTGCATTTTGGTAAGGCAAATCAGGGCAAGACTTATACACTTAATGGTAAGGTCCTGGAAAATATTGCTGAACAAAGATTCTTTGGAGTGTAGGTTCATAGTTCCTTGAAAATGGAGTCGCAGGTAGATAGGATAGTGAAGAAGGCATCTGGTATGATTGCTTTAATTGGTCAGTGCATTGAGTATAGGAGTTGGAAGGTCACGTTGAGGCTTTATGGACAGTAGTTAGGCTACTTTTAGAATACTGCATGCAATTCTGGCCTCCCTGCTACAGGAAGGATGTTGTGAAACTTGAAAGGGTTCAGAAAAGATTTAAAAGGACGTTCAGCGTTTGGGTGAAGATTTGTAGCTCGGGTGCTGGTTGTAGATGTTGGTGTGTTTGCTGAGCTGGGAGGTTTGATAGCAGACGTTTTGTTACCTTACTAGGTGACACCCTCAGTCCTGTGGAGCCTCCTGTGAAGCGCTGTTGTCTTATGCCGGTTCAAATTTATACGCTACGGTTTTTGCTGCTTCTGGTAGGTGCTGGTTCCAGCTGTGTGTTGTAATGGTTGCTGTATTGGGTCTAATTCAATGTGTTTGTTGATGGAGTGCACGGATAAATGCCAAGCCTCCAAAAATTCCCTGGCTGTCCTCCGTTTGGATCACGGTGTTGTCCCAGCTGAAATTGTGGTTTTTCTCGTCTATGAGTATTGAAACCAAGGACATCTGGCTGTGTCATTTAGCTGCTAGCTGGTGTTTGTAGATGCAGGTTACTTGTTGCCTGCCTGTTTGTCCCATGTAGTGTTTTGTGCAGTCTCCGTATACTGAGACTTCTGGACTTCTGCCTAACAACACAGTTTACATTCAACAGCAAGCTATATGAGCAGATCAATGAGACTCCCATGGGCTCACCCATCTCCGGATTGATAGTTGAAGCAGTCATGCAAAGAACAAACAGCCTCCCACAGATCCAACCCAAGCTCTGGAGCAGGTACATGGATGACACTTTTGTAATTATGAAAAGTACAGAAATTGAGAACTCCCATCCACTCTTCAACACCATACTCACAGAAAAGAGGAAAACAACAACAAACTCACATTCCTGAACGTGATGGTGGAAAGAAAACAGAATGGTGACTTCACTACTAAAGTATACAGGAAATTCACACATGCTGACCAGGTCTTAAAATATCACAACACAACCAGTCCAACTCACAGAAGAAGAGCTGTGTTGGGTCCTTGTTCAAAAGGGCCGCTGCCCATTGCAGCATATCCGATCTGCAGAAGGAAGAAGAAGAACATCTCTACAAGGTCTTCACCAGGAAAGGATACCCTCGCAACTTCATCCACAGATCCCGAGCCAACAGACAACACAACCAGGACACACCAAAACCCCAAACAATAGCCACTATACCATATATAAACAACACCTCAGAACTGACAACCAGACTGCTCAGATCACTAGGAATCATGAGTGCACACAAACTGGCAGCCACAGTAAGACAACCACTGACCAGGGTTAAAGATCCACAAGATACCATGGACAGGACAAATATGGTTTAGAAGATACCATGCAGAAACTGCACAAAACACTACATGGCAGGCAACCAGCAACCTGCATCCACAAACACCAGCTCGCAACTAAATGGCACAACCACATGTCCTTGGTTTCAATACTCATAGATGAGAAAAACCATCCTTTCAGCTGGGATAACACCACGATCCAAACAGGGGACAGCCAGGGAATTTTTGGAGGCTTGGCATTTATCCGTGCACTCCATCAACAAACACATTGAATTAGACCTGATATACTAACAATTACAACACACAGCCAGAACCAGCACCTACCAGAAGCAGCAAAAACCGTAGCGTATAAATTTGAACCGGCTCAAGACAACAGCGCTTCACAGGAGGCTCCACAGGACTGAGGATGTCACCTAGTAAGGTGACAAAACGTCTGCTATCAAACCTCCCAGCTCAGCAAACACACTAACATCTATTACAAGGACGTTGTCAGGCTAGGAGGGGTTGAGTTATAGGGAGAGACTGAATAGGCTGACGCTATTTTCCCTGGAGTGTCAGAGGCTAAGGAATGACCTTTACAGGTTCATAAAATCATGAGGGGCACATCTCTTCCCCTGGGTAGAGGAGCCCAAAATTAGAGGGCATAGGTTTAAGGTGAGAGGGGAAAGATTTAAAAGGAATCTAAGGTGCAATGTTTTCACACAGAGGGTGGTGCATGTATGGAATGAGCTGCCAGGGGAAGTGGTGGAGGCTGGTATAATTACAATACTTAAAAAGCTTCTGGATGGGTATATGAATAGGAAGGGTTTAGAGGGATATGGATCAAATGCTGGCAATGGGGCTACATTAATTTAGGATATCTGGTCAGCATGGATGTGTGAGACTGAAGGGTTTTTCCATGCTGCACAGCTCTATGGGCTCTATGGCCCTTCACTGAACTCTGTGGTATGCCACTGGACAGACATCTAGATGGTTGGGCCTATATCAGTGATGTTCTCGGGCCGAGCTAATTGAGTTCCAACACCCAGTGTTGCCTTCCTTTGTGCCAGATATGACTGGAATTTTCTCCAGAATATGTATACTTCACTTACACTTCGATTTAATTAAGGCTCTTTGATGCCAGGCTCAAGTAAAAGCCAACACTCTTTCGGATCAGTGTCTTGGTTAATTACATAGCTAGGGCTGTGGGTATGGCTTTAAACTAAGAGAGTTAGGGATGGGCCAGGTGAAAGGGAGATTTCAAAATCTGAAGAGAAAAGTCAACCAGTTGTGGCTGTTTGAGTGAGAGGGAAGCAGAGTGAACAAGAACGACTATGCGTCTTTGTTTCCTCCACCTTTTAAGAAAAAGAAGCTGAGTATTTAAATGTCTTTAAGGTTAAGGCAGATAGATTTTTGATAAGCAAGGGTAGTGACAGATTCTCAGGGCTCGGCAGGAATATCATCAAATTAGTCATGATCTTATTGAATAGCAAGACGTCAAATGTCCTCCTCCTCCTACTTCCAAGTGCCACGTTCCCACGCAAGAGGCTAAGATCGAGTTTAACATTAATAGTGCAATAGTGGGTAAAGAGTAGCAAGTGAAAAGAAAATTAAAACTCTCTTTTTTGGAATGTCCGAAGCCTTTTAATAACATGAGGACGCAAGCAGAGATGAATAATTTAGATGTGATGCCCTCCAGTTTTTACAAACCAGCAGCGAGAATGGAGTCTCTCCAGTGAGCAAATCTGATCCGGAGTCTCTCTGGGGGAAGGGGCGAACAAATCTGATCCGGAGTCTCTCTGGGGGAAGGGGGGGACAAATCTGATCTGGAGTCTCTCTGGGAGAATGAGGGGCAAATTCTGATCTGGAGTCTCTCTGGGAGAAGGGGGGCAAATCTGATCTGCATTAATTCTCAGAAATAGCACTGGCCTGGAGTATCTCTAGGACATGGTACGGAGCCAGAGTAACTAATTCCGCAGTGAATCCATTCCCTGGCAGGGATCCCACTAATTCCAGGGGGCCGCTGCCGATCCAGCTCAATGTGGAATTATTTTAGGGAACCACATAAACTCCCAGTAAATGGCGGAGACTGGACCGAACTGCTGGGACTGTCTATATCCCGCACTGGAGCGGATTGCTATGGGGATTGTGTACAGTATCCATGGAGATGGGAGGATCAGGGCAGAGTTTGTTTGTTGGATTCAATCTAAACTCAAAGACAACGAGTGAACCTCCTCGGCACACGGCTCCGCGTCTGGGACGCTGCGACCACAGAGGGTCAGTAAATAGCTCAAACCCACTGCCTCTCCCCAAACCCACTGACTGTCTCCAAACCCACTGCCTCTCCCCTCAAACCAACTGCCTCTCCCCTCAAACCACTGCCTCTCCCCAAACCCACTGCCTCTCCCCTCAACCCACTGCCTCTCCCCAAACCCACTGTCTCCTCCCCTCAACCCACTGCCTCTCCCCAAACCCACTGCCTCCTCCCCAAACCCACTGCCTCTCTCCAAACCCACTGCCTCCTCCCCAAACCCACTGCCTCTCCCCAAACCCACTGACTGTCTCCAAACCCACTGCCTCTCCCCTCAACCCACTGCCTCCTCCCCAAACCCACTGCCTCTCCCCTCAACCCACTGCCTCTCTCCAAACCCACTGCCTCCTCCCCAAACCCACTGCCTCTCCCCACAGCCACTGCCTCTCCCATCAACCCACTGCCTCTCCCCAAACCCACTGCCTCTCCCCAAACCCACTGCCTCCTCCCCTCAACCCACTGCCTCTCCCCAAACCCACTGCCTCCTCCCCAAACCCACTGCCTCTCTCCAAACCCACTGCCTCCTCCCCAAACTCACTGCCTCTCCCCAAACCCACTGACTGTCTCCAAACCCACTGCCTCTCCCCTCAACCCACTGCCTCTCCCCAAACCCACTGACTGTCTCCAAACCCACTGCCTCCTCCCCAAACCCACTGCCTCTCCCCACAGCCACTGCCTCTCCCCAAACCCACTGCCTCACCCCAAACCCACTGCCTCCTCCCCAAACCCACTGCCTCTCCCCTCAACCCACTGCCTCTCCCCAAACCCACTGCCTCCTCCCCAAACCTACTGTCTCTCCCCACAGCCACTGCCTCTCCCCAAACCCACTGCCTCAACCCAAACCCACTGCCTCCTCCCCAAACCCACTGCCTCTCCCCTCACCCCACTGCCTCTCCCCAAACCCACTGCCTCTCCCCTCAACCCACTGCCTCTCCCTTCAACCCACTGCCTTCTCTCCTCAAACCCACTGACCCATTCACTCAAACCCATTCCCCCCTCCCCAAACCCACTGCCTCTCCTCAAACCCACTGCACACTCTCCTCAAACCCACTGCCCCTCCCTCCAAACCCACTGCACCTCTCTTCGACCCACTGCCCCTGAAATACCGGTTATTGAAACGATAGAACATTGAAAGACGTGTTAATTCTCTGTCGTGCGCCTTTCTTTGCACTGCGCTACAAACTAGGTGAAAGAAATGGTGTCTTTGTTGAAGTAGTGATGAAAGACTTTCTCTCCGGAAGGTGCTGTCAGCTTAAACGCCGACATGAGTTCCCAGTGGGTGGGAAACTGGAGACCGCACCGGCCTAGAGGACCGATTGCAGCTTTGTACAGCAGTCCCGGTCCTAAGTATGGACTCCCCAGTTCAATAGGTAGGTGCTAACATACACAACGCCCTCCCCCCGCCCAAGCGCTCAGTATATATGTGCAGGCTGCAGTGCTCCCCCGCCCCGCTTTCAGAAAATTGACATCTCAGCAGAGACCAGGCGCTACAGGAGGAAGAGTGAAAACAGCCAGATTTCTCTGTGCGCTGGCATTTAAAACACCCATTCCAGAAGCTACAATAATATAGGCATAATAATACGGTACAATGGTAATATCCCTACCCCTGGCCTAGACGGTTCGGGAGGTTCAATTCATACTTGTCCCAAGAGGTGTCATGACGTTTCTGGAACAGGTAGACTGAAAGCAATCAAATCCGAAAGCTCAGACCTGAGTTGAAGTTCTCAGGAAGGAAAGAAGAGCTGAACTGGTAATTATAAGTTTTTTTAATGGAAATAAGCATTTTACTGGCGCATGTCTCTGGCTGTATGGGTTGATCTGGGGACAGACCACAGCTAAAGGTCAAGGTGGATCAGTATCGCTCATCCTTTATAAACGGGTGAAAGCACATGCCCTTTATTCCATTCTCCAGCAAGTCCCAAAGTGTAGTTACTATTAGATGGGAAAACGCAAGAAAAGCAGAAACCAAAATATATGATTTGTCCTTCTCTCCAAATAATTCCGTCTTCATTCATTTAAGATGCTTTGATCAAGCTCCTGGTCACCTCATAACATTTCCAAAAGGATCAATATCTTGGGTGTATAAATTGACCAGACACTGAACCAGCTATGGACATACTGTGGTTGCAAGATCAGGTTAGAAACTCCAAGAAATTGGGAATTGATACAAATCAGTAAGCACCGCTATAAATCAGGACTGGACTAACATCAACAAGTCTTACTTCAAACGTTTAGAAATTAACAGACTGAACGAAAACTATCAACAAGGTACTTCTGACAGTGAAAAAGGCAAAGACCGCAAGTGAGGGAGCAGGGTGCAGGGAAGAGATGTGAGGAGTCAAGGAGAGAATTACTGCAGACACTTGTGAGGGTTTTTGTCTGTTACCGAGCGACGGCCGTGTCTTTCTGTAAACAGTTACTAATCAGCCCTCAGAGAGCTCAGAATGCGGACAAAAGCACACATTTAATATGGTGCTCACACATCCTCATGGGATAGATTTATGGATCTGAACGTGATGCAGTTACAGTGTTTACCTCCGAACGTTATTTAAGCCAATTGACCTCCATCAGCTAAAACCACTTCTTGAATAGATTTGAAACACTTCCTAATTGTCTACAGAATTGATTGAGAGAAACTGTTTCCAGTGGCAGGAGGGTCGGTAATCAGAGGACACAGGTTTAACATAATTGGTACAGAGACCATCGGGGAAATGAGGAGAAATATTTTTACACAGTCGATTGTTATGATCTGAAATGTACTGCCTGAAAGGCCAGTGGACTCAGTTGTAATTAAGAAAGGGAAATTGGTTTGAATAAAATAGAACAGAATATCCTTTATTGTCACTCGTACCCCAGTACAGAAGTACAGTGAAAAGTTTTTACAAGGGTTGCCTTTTAATAGCACCATTTTAGGTATAAGTGCCTTGGTACAAATCTTACCAAGTGAAAAAAATGTTGTTATACAAGAGGATTAAAAGGTAAGGATTTACATGACAGTCTGGTAAGAGTACCGAACAGTTCAGCACGTGGCACCAGACCCAAAACCAACAACTGCCCCACATCACACTAGCCTCCAACCCGCCCCTCACCGGCACTCAGCAGCAATAAGATGTCATGCTTTACCAGAGATAACAAGGTGTGGAGCTGGATGAACACAGCAGGCCAAGCAGCATCATTGGAGCAGGAAAGCTGACGTTTCGGGCCTAGACCCTTCTTCAGGATTGGTCCCCCTCACACCGCTCCTGCACTTGGGATTCCTCACACAGTCTTCCGGGGCTCACAGCCTACACGCTTAAATAATTGAAAAGGAAAAAAGATGTACATTACTATGGGGAAAGAGTGAGTGGTGGTGGGAAGGGGAGGTTGGGGTTTATGACACTGATTGGAGAGCTCTTTCAAAGACACAGAACAGGTGCAATGGGCAGAATAGCCTCTGTTAATGCTGCATTATTCCATAAGCAGAGTTGCTGAAATGGAGACAATGTCTCAATGCTGTGCTCAAATCCAGACTATGCAACCGCATGGGCTAATGGAAGGACATCATTGAGGATTTTCCCATCTGCCACAATTAACATTAGTCAGGCAGTTCTTTCAGTTTTTGCAAAGGCGTAGAGATAGGCTAGGGAGAGAGTTCAAAATTTGGCAGATGGAGTATAATATAGAAAAATATGAACTTACCCACTTTGGCAAGAGAAACAGAAAAGCTGAAAATGATTTAAATGGAGAGAGAGTTTACAGAACTCTGAGGTACAGAAGGATTTTGGTGTTCTGGTATGAATCACATGCAGTTAGCGGGAAGATAAGTTGTGATTAGGAAGGCAACTGAAATGTTGTTCATTGCAACAGGAATGGAGTCATCAGGGTCATCAGGGTAAGCAGGAATGTAGAATTTAGGCCACAATCAGATCATCATAATCTTAAAGAATAACAGATCGGGCTCAAAAATACTTACCACTGCTCCTAACTTGTATGGCAGTTACTTGGCTGTGAGTCATAGAGATGTACAGCATGGAAACAGACGCTTTGGTCCAACTCATTGATGCCAACCAGATATTCTAGATAAATCTTGTCCCGTTTACCAGCATTTGGCCCATATCCCTCGAAACCATTCCTATTCATATACACATCCAGATGCCTTTTAAATGCTGTAATTGTACCAGCCTCCACCACTTCTCTGGCAGCTCATTCCATACACACATGACCCTCCTTTGTGAAACAGTTGCCCTAAGGTCCCTTTTAAATCTTTCCCCTCTCACCTTAAACCAATGCCCTCCAGCTTTTGACTCCCCCACCCTTGGGAAAAGACCTTGAAGATTTATCCTATCCATTCCCCTTATGGTTTCGTAAACTTCTACATGGTCACCCCTCAGCCTCTGATGCTTCAGGGAAAATAGCCCCAGCCTATTCAGCCTCTCCCTATAGCTCAAAGCCTTCAAACCTGGTAACATCCTTCGAAATATTTTCTGAACCCTTTGCTGTTGAGGGTGGTCATTTAAAAAGGGGCAGCACCAAGTACACATTATTGTTTGACATCAGTTCTGACAGGAAAGGAATCTGGCTCTAGTCCATTACAGAGAATAGCGACAGTCATTTTGTCATGAGAAGCTATCTAACCTCAATGTCTTTCTGCAGACATGCAACATTGCCCAGGATCTTCCAGAGAGTTTCCTGTTTGGCTGAGTCAACAGCTTTCACTAGATCGATGAAGGTCATTTAGAGAGCAAGGTTTTACTCACAACATTTCTCTTTGATCTGCTGAATGGTAAAGGTCAGACCTGAAATGCTTTGTGATGCTCTGAAACCACACTGGTATTCTGCCAGAAAGGCTTCTGCCAGTGGAAGTAGGCAGCCCAATGATACTCTGGCAAGGATTTCGCTTGTGGTGGAGAGTAGAGCTATGCCTCTGTAGGTATCACATTTATTCCTTTTTTCTTTTTGAATATTGAGAGAATCTTGGCATTCTTTAGGCCTTCTGAGAGCCTCACTTCATGCCAACGTGGCAAGAAGAGTAAAAATAGACAGTGCACAACTGAATCTCTGCCAAGCCTCAATACCCCTGCTGAGATATCACCTGCATTAGGAGCCTTACTGTTCTCAGTTTGTGCAATAGCTTGGTGAATTTCATCAAAGTTGAGGTTTGGCAAGGGAACACAATCACTAGGCATTGGTAATAAAATGTGAGGCTGGATGAACACAGCAGGCCAAGCAGCATCTCAGGAGCACAAAAGCTGACGTTTCGGGTCTAGACCCTTCATCAGAGAGGGGGATGGGATGAGGGTTCTGGAATAAATAGAGAGAGAGGGGGAGGTGGACCGAAGATGGAGAGAAAAGAAGATAGGTGGAGAGAGTATAGGTGGTGAGGTAGGGAGGGGATAGGTCAGTCCAGGGAAGATAGACAGGTCAAGGAGGTGGGATGAGGTTAGTAGGTAGATGGGGGTGCGGCTTGGGGTGGGAGGAAGGGATGGGTGAGAGGAAGAACAGGTTAGGGAGGCAGAGACAGGTTGGACTGGTTTTGGGATGCAGTGGGTGGAGGGGAAGAGCTGAGCTGGTTGTGTGGTGCAGTGGGGGGAGGGGACGAACTGGGCTGGTTTAGGGATGCCGTGGGGGAAGGGGAGATTTTGAAACTGGTGAAGTCCACATTGATACCATTAGGCTGCAGGGTTCCCAGGCGGAATATGAGTTGCTGTTCCTGCAACCTTCGGGTGGCATCATTGTGGCACTGCAGGAGGCCCATGATGGACATGTCATCAGGAGAATGGGAGGGGGAGTGGAAATGGTTTGCGACTGGGAGGTGCAGTTGTTTGTTGCGAACTGAGCGGAGGTGTTCTGCAAAGCGGTCCCCAAGCCTCCGCTTGGTTTCCCCAATGTAGAGGAAGCCACACCGGGTACAGTGGATGCAGTATACCATATTGGCAGATGTGCAGGTGAACCTCTGCTTCATGTGGAATGTCATCTTGGGGCCTGGGATGGGAGTGAGGGAGGAGGTGTGGGGGCAAGTGTAGCATTTCCTGCGGTTGCAGGGGAAGGTGCCGGGTGTGGTGGGATTGGAGGGCAGTGTGGAGAGAACAAGGGAGTCACGGAGAGAGTGGTCTCTCCGGAAAGCAGACAGGGATGGGGATGGAAAAATGTCTTGGGTGGTGGGGTCAGATTGTAGATGGCGGAAGTGTCGGAGGATGATGCGTTGTATCCGGAGGTTGGTGGGGTGGTGTGTGAGAACGAGGGGGATCCTCTTTTGGCGGTTGTGGCGGGGGCGGGGTGTGAGGGATGTGTAGGCATTGGCATCGGTCCGTAGCACTGTAAAAAATCCAATCAATGACGCACCGCGGATAGAACAAAGGGTCTCCAGTCCCCTTCAGCCAATTTGTTCATTGTATTGTGCACCCTTTCCCCACATCTCATTGTTCTTCACTCTGACCCACTGCCTCTTCACTCAAACTCTCAATCTTCATCCTGTCTCTCTACTCCTACCAATCAGTCTGATAGTAATAACACTTACCTGTCCAGGTTATTCCCAGCATGACACTACAAAATACAAGTCTCCAGCATACAGCTTTGGAGTACCTCACGCCAGATTCACCGTGGACAGCTCACCAGGTCCAGCCTACCTCATCCCATCGCTGCTCACTAGGACAGGAAAGGATGGGGCTCCAGCCTATTCCCTCTACGGTCGACCAAAGGACAACAATCCATTCCAGACCCCAGGTCCAGGTAACCCTGACACTTGGTTAGAGAGTTTTTTTTCCTTTACTCATTCATGGGATGAGGGCGTCGCTGGCTTGGCAGCATTTATTGCGCATCCCTAATTGCTCACAGGGCAGTTAAGAACCAACCACATTGCTGTCTGGACTCTCATGTAGGCCAGACCAGGTAAGGATGGCAGGTTCCTTCCCTAAAGGCCATTAGTGAACCGGATGGGTTTTTCCAACAACCAACAATGGATTCATGGTCATCATTAGACTCTTAATTCCAGATATTTATTGAATTCAAATTCCACCACCTGCCATGATGGGAATTGAACCCAGGTTCCCAGAACATTAGCTGGGTCTCTGGATTAACAGTCCAGCAATAATACCACTAGGCCATTTGCCTCCCCATGAATATGGATATGAATATGAATATGTTGCTGCATTAGCAAATAAGAAGGCTATTGCTTGGCTTAGGGGGTTGCATTTGCTAAATGAACACAATGATTTGTCAGGTGTTGACATGTCTGATTTCCATGCAGGTACCTACTCCCCAGAGAAGGCTGGGAAGTCAACCTTCAGTGCAGCTCCTTCATTTTCCATCGCTGGGAGGACAAAAGGTTTCAGGACTGACCAGTCACCAGGTGTTTGTCACTTTTCTTGTCTTGTTCACCGTTAGCGAACTAAGCCTGGTCATTCAATGGCTCAGCATTTTGCAGCAATCGAGTGATTGGTTGTTTGGATAAATTCACCAGGAAAATTAACTAATTTGCTGATCAATTTCATTGAATTTCATCATATTGTTACAGAATTTCTTGTTTCAATTCATTCTGTGGAACAAATCCATTAATGAAAAGGGTCTTGATTCTTGTTCCAGGTCCTGCAGCCTACTTACTACCTTCTGTACTAGGCCCGAACATTGTAAGCAAATCGTCTTCCGCCAATTTCTCCCTTAGTGGACGGAGTAAAGTTGGCAGTTTCCATGAGGACTTCCAGAAGGTAACATCTATCCACAGCTGGTTCCAAACATGTCTTTCACTTCAGTAATATCACTTAGCATTTGGTGTGAGCAACTTGCATTTGAGCAGTAATCTCAGCTCCACAAAGCCCAAAGCATATAGCAACACACAGATCCATTCAGACTCATCTGAGAGTTCGTGGATAGTCACAGTGGTCTCCTATATTCCTGGGATGTGAGTGTCAATAACAAAAACAATAGTGGCATGATGGCTCAGTGGTTAGCACTGCTGCTGTCTCACAGCGCCAAGGACCTGGTTTTGATTCCACCCTTGGGCGACTGCCTGTTTGGAATTTGCACATTTCCCCCGTGTCTGCATGGGTTTCTACCGGTTGCTCCCATTTCTGCCCAAAGTCCAAAGATGAGCAGGGTCGGTGGATTAGCTGAGCTAAATTACCCATAGTGTTCAGGGGTATAAATGGGTTGGCCATGGGAAATGCAGGGTTATAGGGAAAGGGCCTATTGGTTGGGTCTGGTGGGATGCTGTTCAAAAGGTCAGTGTGGACCCATTGGGTCAAATGGCCTGTTTTCATACTATGGGGGTTCTGTGGAAAGCTATCCTGTATTGCCCATCCATAATTAACATTTAGAAAGTGCTGAAGATCTTTTTTCTGGAACTGCTACACCCCATATTGTTCTTCTCCATGGAAATCTTCAGGTAAAAAGCAAAAGATTTATACAATCTGAACAAAAAACCAGAGCATACAGATATTTTATTTTGAATTATAATTTGGAGAAAATTGAAGTTTGGATAGATTTGTTACAAAGAATAAACCAGTTGTTTTTGATACAGCTTGTAGGTAATATGGAATTATGTGTTTTCATTTTTTGGAACTGAATTTTATATTTCGTATTCACACGAGGTGTCTTTTGGGAAATTAAAATGAGAGTAACTACCCAGCAACAAAGTTTGGATTATTTTAGGCAAAGTTCATCACTGAACTGAAAGGAGAGAGATCAGTTGGGACAGACCTGCAAGAAGCCTGTAAGCTAGCCAGATCCTTTCCCCTTTTTTAATTGGAAAAGTAATAACACTCAAAGACTGAAGAAAGAAATGAAACTTCTAATCCAAGCCAATACCTAGTTCCAACTGACGAGCTACCAAATTGAGGATCACCACTGTTGCAGTCAATAACATGATATCATTACCAAAAATCAAAACAACAATGACAAAATAAAAGTAACCTCATTTCCTCATTCTGATTGGACTTTTGATCTAACGACTTTGTGCATTTTTTTGCCTATATTTTCTACCCACAATATTCCTAAATATATTAAGGGCTGTTTGTGTAATAGATAAGTTGCTGGCTTTCTTGTTCACTGATGGAACTTGGTGGGAGTTTACTTTATCTTAGTGGCGGCAGTCAGACATTGGCCAATCTTGATATTAAGTTTATTATATTTCATATTTGTCATGACTAATAAGATATTGGGACTTGATTTTGGTGCACTAACCTAACCAGGAAATGTGACAATGTAAAACAATTCCTCAGGTCAAAAAGCATCTTTCACGGAAATGACATCAAATGCCAAAGTAGTGACTGCTGGTCACTTGCAGAGATTAGAACATTTCTATAAGGTTAGACTGAACACCCCCTTACTAACCCAACCATAAGAATACGAAATGGAGTGGAAGCTTTATGTTGACAAGCCTTATGCCTGAATCCAAAGGTTCAAGTTCCAGCTGAGAGAACAAAAATTCACTCTTGTAATAAAGGAAACACAACACTTTTGTGCTCCTAAGATGCTGCTTGGCCTGCTGTGTTCATCCAGCTCCACACTTTGTTATCTCGGATTCTCCGGCATCTGCAGTTCCCATTATCTCTGATACAATTGTAACCATTTTTCACATAGTTAGATCTCACAAATAGCAATGAGATAAAATAATCTGGTTTAGTGAAGTTTGGTTAAGGGATAAATACTGAGACACTGGCAGGAGCATCCTTGTTCTGTTTTGTCTACCCAAGAGGGCAGACCTTAAAACCTCATCTGAAGTATGGAAACTGACAGTGCAATGAAGTTCCACATCGGAAATGATGTGCTTGAGGTCAGAAGATGTGGAGTCATAGGACAATTGTATTCATGCTAATACTGAGACAGGTTTTATGACCAAATTATAAATGATTTTCTGGGTAAGAGTAATCCTCACATTTTGTATTAAGTTTGAAGCTGAAAAATTTGAGTCTGAAGCTAGTGCCTTTAACTGAAATAAGGACAATAGTGTTAGATAATATGGAATGGAAAGTAAAAGCTTAAAAGCTAGGAGATATTTCATAACTCTCAACAAAGATAAATTCCCTTTGGAAAGAGAGGACCTATGGGAAGGGCACATCATCCTTGGCTAACTAAGACATTAATTATGATATCGTACTGAAAGATACGATGTAAAATGCTACAAATGTTAGTCGTAGGTCCAGAAAATTGGAAAATCTCAGAAACCAGTAATAAAGTAAAAAATACAGAGAAATTGGCAGTTGAGGAAAATCTATGAAGAGATTTGAAAAGATAGTAAAACCTGATTGAAGTATTAGAAAACAAAAGGAGTAGCTTAAGTAAGCATGGGTCCCTTAATGGCTAACTTGGGGAATTAATACTGACAGCAAGGAAATAGCAGAAATTTTGAACAGGTCTTTTGTATTCATCTTCAGAGTAAAACAAAAGGAAAGTATCCTAAGAAAGTGATATATTAAGCGACAGAAGGGAGGATCTTAAACAATTATCATCAGGGGAGAAAATGTACTAGGAGTACTAGTGGGACTGAAAGCTGACAGGTACCCTGGATACAATGACCTGCATCCTAGAATCTTAAAGTTAGGGCCTGAAGAGACAGTGGATGCATTGATTGTTATCTTTGAATACTGCCTGGATTCTGTAAAGGTCCCAGAATTTAGAAAACAGCAAAATAATGCCATTGTTACAAAAGGACAGAGATAGAAATTGGGAAACCATAGGCTAGTTAAATCTTATATCTGCCATTTGGAAAATGCTAGAAGTCATTATTAAGGAGTTGATAATAGGGCATTTAGAAAATCATTACACATTCAAGCAGCATCGGTGAAAGGGAAATAGTATTTAGGGAAGAAAAGAGATGATCTCACTGAAATATTCAGGAGTTTATCAAGACTTACCAGGGCACACACTGAGCAGTTGTTTCCCCTGCTCCGGGGAATCTAGCTCAGAGGGAAAATTTTGGGATAACGGATTGATTATTTAAGAATGAGATGAGAAGAAATTTCTTCGAAGTGTTACTAATCTTCAGAATTCTGCACCTCAGTGGGTTGTGGATGCTACATTGTCCGATATGGTTAAAGCGGAAATAAACAGATTTCTGATCTCTGAGAATCAAACTACTTTTGAGCAGGCAGGAAGGTGAAACTGAAGCCAAAGATTAGCTATGATTGTATTGAATGGTGGAGCAAAGTCATGGGTCCAAATGGTCTACTCCAGCCCCTTTTTATGCTCATAAGA
Organism: Stegostoma tigrinum; assembly: GCF_030684315.1. NCBI lineage: Eukaryota > Metazoa > Chordata > Chondrichthyes > Orectolobiformes > Stegostomatidae > Stegostoma > Stegostoma tigrinum. The sequence continues at coordinate 35,020,890 of NC_081370.1, read as the reverse complement.
GTGGTATCACTTAGCGACCACTGACAGTAATTCACTTTTCAAAGTTCTAGATTGATAATTGGGGAAAATTGTGCCATGTGCTATGTGGGTAGGCTGTCTATCAGTTCTTATTGAAGACAGCCTTCTGTATGAGAATTATGAGTACTCCTCACAGCTAGCAAGTTAAAAGACAGAAGGTGCAATTTTTGGAATTGATTGTTGAATTTTATGGTTAACAATTCAACAAAGATTGAACTTTATTTCTTGATTGAGAATTTTTTTGTTACTTATTCATTGAATTGAGTGTCACTGATAAGGTCATTCTTTATTATCCATCTCTAATTACCCCGGAGATGTTAATAGGAATTCATCTTTTGAACAGCTATAGTCCATGCAGCGTAGGTACACAATGTTATTAGGGAAAGAGTTCCAGAATTTTGACCTAGCAACAGTGAACGAATGGCAATATATTCCGAAGTCAGAAAGCATGTAGTTTGGAAGGAAACTTGCAGGTTGTGGTGTTCCTAGGTGTCCCCTGTCTTTGCTCTTCTAGGTAATAGATAACACTATTAAGGTTAGGCTGCTGAAGGAATGTTGATGAGGTGCATTTTGTATTTGGTACACACCGTTCCCCATTGTGTGTCAGGAGTACATGTTTAACATAGAGAATGAGATCACAGGACTTTTTATTTTGATTTTTTTCTTCCTCAGACTCCAGGACCTGGTGCATATAAAGTCACTGATCCCAGTATGTACAAACACAAACCACCTCAGTACAGCATAATTGGCAGGAACCAGCTGCCCAGTGATGCAACAAGGAAACCAGGGCCTGGGAGTCACAGTCCAGAGAAGGTAATAAATATGAATCTCTCAGAATTGTCTTATGCGTCCAGTGAGATTGCCATGTTTATCCAAAACTGCTACCTATCTTACACCACATCCTTTTCGCCTATTACCCCTGCATTTTTTGACCAACATTAATCAAGCAATGCCTCAACTTTAAAATTATCGTTCTTGATGTCAAAGCCCTCCATGTCTGTTTCCTTTCCTATCCCTGTAATCTCAATACTCCCAACTAACTAAGCTCAGTAGTTAGCACTGCTGCCTCACAGTGCCCTGGATCCAGGTTCGATTCCACCCTCAGGCGACTGTCTGTGTGAAATTTGTACATTCTCCCTGTGTCTGTGTGGGTTTCCTCCGGCGATGTTCTTGTTTTCTCCTGCAATCCAAAGATGTGCAGGTTAAGTAGGTTGGCCATGCTAAATTGCCTGTGGTGTTCAGGGATGTGTAACTTAGGTGGGTTATAGGGGGATGGGTCTGGGTGGAATGCTCTGAGTGTCAGTGTGGACTTGTTGGGCCAAAGGGCCTGTTTTCACTTCTCTGAATCTGTACTCCTCCAATTCTGGCCTCTGCCACATCCCCAATTTCAATCTGTCTACTGTTGGTGGCTGTACCTTCATCTAGGACCATTAGCTCTGGAATTCTCTCCCTTTCTTTCAAATCACTCTTCAAAATCTATCTCTTGGATGACACCTATCCTAATATCTCCTTGAGTTTCTCAGTGCCAAGCTCTCATTAAGATCAGACCAATGAAACATCTTGAGAAATTTCACTATGTTAAAGAAGCTATATCAATGCAAGTTATTATTAATTATCGATGGCAATGAGTTCAAGGCCACGTCCATTTATTACACTGTCTCACTTGGGCTTCAATTCAGTTGTGAGAAGAAAACAACAATTAGCTGTAATAATTAAAATGTAGAACTAGTGAGAAGTGCTAACGGCCTTGGATATTTTAAATAAGTTCTATAATTAATAGAAACAATCAATTTTCTGATGCAAATTATTCTCTTTTTAACCGTACAATGTTCAGTTCACATAGACCTTAGAGAATCTGCCTCATTCATTCTGCACCAATTTGAGGAAAATAAAATAAAGAGTAATTTCTTAAAATAAGGTGCAAATGTAGATAGACAAACAGCATTAGAGTAGATACTGTTGGGCATTCCTTAATCTCCTTATACAATGTTAAGGAAAAGAGTCTTCAGGTTCAGCTAGAAGCAGATTCTCCAACATTCATGCCACTTATGTCTTTAAAGCAAATGATTGAAAGTGTAAATCCTCAACGGAAGCACTGAAATATGCTGTTATTTGTGAAGGACGCTTCAAGTATTCAATGTAATGCTCTCTTGTTGTAACTGCCCCCGACTGTAATGGTGTGCTTAGTTTCACTTAGAACATACTTTATAAATAACCAAGTGTACAATCATACAGCTGAGGGAATCCTGCGTAACCCTCAATGGCGGTAAATGGCATACTGAAATTATGTGAATTCTCAGTTTATTTTCAAACTATTCAATTAGTGTAAGGAAAAAAGACCAAAACAGAACAAAATTATAACAAATAATTTACAAATTAAATCAAATTTATAAACTTCAGAATCAGACAATAGAATACAAGATACAGAAAACATCTCTGCTTTTGGACTCACTTTCCCCAAGATTTGATTAAAACTGTTTAACTACAGTATTAATTGTATACATCTGTGATCCTGTTCCTTCTCCCAAGGCTTTAGGTATAGTTTTATTGCTCTGAAGTGGACAGTTGAGGAGTCTGCAACAGAAATTAGTTCTTAAAATTCTCTTCAGAAATGAGGTTAAATTTGGTCAGAAATGATGGTCTTAAGCGTCTTCTTTGCACTCGAACACTCAAATCTGATCAGAAGTGATTGGTTCACCGTGATCTTTTCAATATACCAATCTGCTATTTATATTTCTCATTTCATAGAATCATAGAATTCCTACAGTGTGGAAACGGGCCATTCAGCCCAACAAGTGCACACTGCCCCTCCAAAGAGCATCCCACCCAGACCCGTTCCCCCACCCTCTTCCTGTAACCCAGCATTTTCCATGTCTAATCCACCTAATTTACATACCCTGGACACTACAGGTGATTTAGCATAGTCAATGCACCTAACCTGCACATTTTTGGACTGTGGGAAGAAACCAGAGCACCCGGAGGAAATCCACGCAGACCCGAGGAAAAATATATTTTTCACCATGAGGACTGAAATCTGGACAATGTTAAGAGCCTGAAGGGAGAGTAATATTTGGAAATGTGCACGAACTACTGCCCTAAACAGGCTACTTACCAAATAAACTCTGCATTTCTAAATAATTAAGGGCAGACATGTACAAAACAGGTACGCTAGCAGGGACCAATTTGACAGTCAGCCTGTTGCTGTGTTGTAAATTCTATCTAATTTACTAACGTGATTTCAGATGCTTGTGGGACAGTTATTCTAATTCAATTTATAAACTGTGAACATTTGCATAAAATAAATTGTTTTGTGTTAATTAGTTTTAGTTTTTTCAAAGATCCAGAATAGCACAATGAATGTGAAATGCTACTTTTCCATGCCTGAAATTGATAGCAATGCCTCTCTGACTCTCACACAGGTTGTAGTAAATCGCAATGTAGCCCCAGCATTCTCCTTTGGCATCAGGCATTCAGAGTACCTGACACCAGTTATCGTCAATACTGTGTAACAATGCAAGTTCCTCACTACTTATAAAATGTTTTAAAACAATTGTATACAATTTGCTGTATTCTGATCTAAGTTCCATCCGTTTGAAAAGTTTCTCCTCTGGTTGAAGAAGTTACCGCATCTTTTGTATTACATTTGAAACATTCTGTGTATACCATTTAGGTCATGTATTCGTTTAAAAGAAACAAAAAGTTACCAGGTGATGGAGTCTGTGTTTGTGATTCCACCACACTATGGTGGGACGTGGGCCTGTTCTGTGACTCTTTCGTACTATGTTGGGAAGTGGGTTTGTCTGTGATCCTTCCATGAGTTATATCTATGTTTTCCCCAAACAATGATGGGAAGCACGTCTGGTCTACGATTCACATATATTCATGCTCATTCGCGCATTACTCATGCTGCTCTGAGTTGCAAAGTACAACCAGACACTTTCGCAGAGGATGAAAATAAATGATAGAGCAAATCGTTGAACTAAATTAGATAAACATGTTATGTGTGTGGACTTCTGACAAAAGACCAATCTGAAATATTAACTCGGGAGAGAAAAACGCTGTTACTGCCTGACCTAAGTATTTCCGTCATTTACTTATTTTAAAATTTCAGACTTCCAGTATCTGTCCCATATTTTACTTTTAATTTGCTAGATTTTAAAAGTTCCTTGATACAAGCAATGCAGAAGTCAGAATAACTCCGTCTGATTCATTTTATAGCATGTGCTGGGGAGGACTTCCCATAAACACTCATTCAATCAAATTCACAGACTGGAGGCCAGGCAAAGGACAGAGCAGTCAGTCACAGACCACATATAGAGATCTTTCCATCAAAGTAGATCTGTGCTACAATCTTCAACATCTGTGAATTAGCCCAGAAATATTATTATCCAGCACTGCCCCTAAATATGATAAAATTTGTGCATTGGTAAACTGCAATTCCTCAAGTGACATAAGATTCTAACTGGCACATCAATAAGTTATAGAGCGGGATGAACACAGAGGAGCAGGAAAGATGCTCCTGTGATGCTGTTTGGCCTGCTGTGTTCATCCAGATCTGTATTGTGTTATCTCAGATTCTCCAGCATCGGCAGTTCCTACTATCTACATCAACAAGTTACACTGGTCCAATAATTCTTACCAAGGTTTACTCACTGAGGCAAAACTGATCAGGATATTTGAAACTGAGTTGTATTCTGCAATGTGTTGGATTGCAAATGAAAGTCAAACCTCTGAATTAAAGGAATAGTTTAATTGCAATACCGTGAACTGTTGAATAAACCATTTAATATGATCTTTTTGTCTCAATTACTTTTTTTTGTGGTTTCGTTATGACACTGAGACTGACAGTTGAACTAAATCAGCCTCTCTACCTCTGTATTCACAACATAGTAAAATTAAAAGCTTGAAAGATGCACAAAATTGACTCCAGTGGTTTCTAATCGACTATTAAATAACCAGACTCTGCAAATAATTAATTCCAGACATGGGATTGTTTCGTAAATAAAAGACTTAGCAATGTATTAACAATATAATAACTTTGACAGGGCAAAAATTAAATGACAAAGTAATCTAGCTGATCCATGCTTTAAACCCAATAACTTTTGCTCTTAGCCCCATTCACTCATAAGATAGACAAACACAATTAAGAGATAAATAAAACAAAATAATAAAACTAGACAGATTACTTAAATGGTTTTCACAATGTCTTGTTCCACAGGCATAGATGATGGTTTCTTGGTTGATTTTCTAAAGGTATCAATGAGGATTGCCTTTTCAATTCAGTCAGAAAAAGGCAGTAATACTTTTAGTATGCTATTCTCTGAGCTTCCAAGAGCAGATCATGGGAGGTTAGGCACAGCACTTTCAAATCTCCATGCTGTACCATCAACAGCCAGATCCTTTATCTTCCCAAAAAAAAATTCCAAAACTCAGCTAGGGTTCTGGGCAGCATTGCTGAACAAACAGATCTTTGTCTTTAATTACTTCCAACGACAGTCCGTAAAGGAAGTGTGTGAGCGGGGTATATAGGTTGGATGTTGATTAATTTGACTGCTTGCTGACGAATTGTGCTTCAAAACTAGAATCCTGTAATAAACAATCAAGCTTAACACTAAAGAGAACAACTGAATAGCTTCAGAATGTTTAGGGTTTATACCATGGTTTTTCTACAGCATCTTTAATATCAAAAACATGTTACTATGACAAAGTATCTGCTTACATTTCTATATCAACTTGTCACATTCTCCTGATGGCAATCACCTTGAAGATTCCAGAGCCGCCTTTGCTTATAACCCACTCTCCTCCTTCCGACGAATTGTACCTGGCTCCAACACACTGAAACATGTTCAGCCTCTTCCTGTCACTTGGAATAATAGAAACACTGCAACCTGTTAGATTTAAAACAACCATCTGTAACTCATTCAATCCTCCCTAACTTACGGCTCCTCCAGTCTGAGAAGCATGACTGAGTGCTGCATTCCTTTGATTTTAAATTCCTTGTGTCCCCACCCCACCTCAATATTAGTGACAGAACTTTCAACTTTCTTTGCCTTTGATTTTCTTTTTCTACTGTGCCTCCACATCTCTACCATTCCGGTAATTTTCACAAAAGCTATGCATGTGTCCAACCTATCAGTGAATCTGTCTCCTCCTGCTTCCTGCTAAACGCGTTCAGTTTCATTCATAATTTATTCATGACAGCAAGATGTGGTCAACTTCTGGGCAAAGGTTACCATTGACTTGTTGCTTAACTGGACCAGCCTTATTCATAACCTCTGATATGATGCCGGTAGTTAGAGCTGAATGCCTTGTTTAGTAAGTGGGTTGGTCTTGATCTTTGTAGTCAAACAATCTTGTGATATCTAGCAGTGCATTGTGAATTAAGTCTGGTTTCTCCATGTTGCCTTAATGACTACAGCCCAGTAGCTCTGATATCCATAATCATGAAGTGCTTCAAGAGGCTGATCATGGCCCACATCAACTCATGTATCCCAGCCTATTGCGATTCCCTATAATTTGCCTATCAATGTAACAAGTCCACAGTGGACATCATTTCCCTAGCTCTGCACTCATCCCTGGGGAACATCTGGGCGACAAATACACCTAACAACCAACTCCTGCTCATTGACTTCAGCTCCACATTCAACACCATTATCCTCTCCAGATTGATCTCAAAAGCCGGAGACATTGGTCTTGGCTCTGCCCTCTGCAACTGGATCCTCAGCTTCCTGACCTACAGACAGCAATCCATGAAGAAAGACAACTGCAACTCCTCCACAATAACACTAAACACTGGAGCCCCCCAGAGATGCATGCTCAGACCCCTACTGCATTCCTTGTATACTCACGACTATGTTGCCGAATTCCAAATGAATGCCATCAACAAGTTTGCTGGTGATATCACCATGGTAGGACGGACCTCTAACAATGAGTCAAAATACAGAAAGGAGTTAGAGGGCTTGGTGACGTGGTTCAGTGAAAGCAACCTCTCTCAATGTCAGCAAAACCGAAGAACTGATCATTGACTTCAGAAAGAAAGGAGGTGAACATGCTCCCATCTACCTCAACGGAGCTGAGGCTGAGGTTGAGGAGTTGAGCATCAAGTTCCTAAGAGTGACGATAACTGACAACCTGTTCTGGACTTCCCATGTAGCTGCTATGGTCAAGAAGACACAACAATGCTTCTTCTTCCTCAGGCAATGTCACATGTCAATAAGGTCCCTCACCAACCTCTACAGATGCACTACTGAAAGCATACTGTCCACGTGCACGACAGCCTGGTATGGCGACTGCTCTGCCCAGCACCATAAGAAGGTTGTGTGCACAGCCCAGACCCTCATGGAAGCCAGTCTTTTATCCATGCACTCTATATTGCTTGTTGCCATGGAACAGCTGCCAAAATCATCAAAGAACCAACGCACCCTGATAATGCTCTCCCACAACCACTTCCATCTGACAGAAGATAGAAGCTTAAACACATGCAGCAACAGGTTCATGAATAGCTTCTTCCCTGCTGTTATTAGACTGATGAATGAACTCTCTAACTTCAAATAATGTTGATCTTGCCCCCAAACACCCTGTGCGACATAACCTGTATGCATCTGCCTAAGTTTTTTTTTCTTACTGTGACCTGCCTGTACTACTTATAAACAAAGCTTTTCACTGTATTTAGGGACACACAGCAATAAATAAATCAAATCACATGTTGACTTTTCGATTTTCATCTCTGAGACAATTTACACTTCCTTGTCTCAGATCCTTGTCCTTGGATAAGAATTTCAAAATGTCAGAACCCTTGCTGATTTTTTGTTATTTATATTTTATTCTATCAATTTTGGTTCAGAGCTGTAAACAGGAAACTGTGAGGTAAAAGTGATTTTTGGACTGTTGGTAACAGCTTATGTTAAAAGGAAATCAGACCAAAAGAGCTTTTGTTTATTCAGGAGGCCAGGCCTGGAAGTTAATTACAGGTCGGTTCCTCGTCAAAAAGATTTGCAGCCATTTTGTCATCTGACAAGTGCATTATGTTTAAACACATAGCATAAGTTGGATATTAACAAGGTCAGTACCTGGGAATTGGTTCCAGCAAGGCTGGAGAAGACCTTATGGCCAAGCTGATGGTAGATGTTGAACGGAAGCTGGGGCCTTGTGGAGGAGTCAGTCAGTCTGTCACTGAGTGATCAGAGTTTGAATTAGAGTCATAGAGATGTACAGCATGGAAACAGACCCTTTGGTCTATCTCATCTGTGCTGATCAGATATCCTAAATTAATCTTGTCCCATTTGCCAGCATTTGGCCCATATCCCACTAAACCCTTCCTATTCATATGCACATCCAGGTGCCTTTGAAATTATGTAATTGTACCAGCTTCCACCACTTCCTGTGGCGGCTCATTCCTTACACACACCACCCCTGCATGAAAATGTTACCTCTTAGGTCCCTTTTAAATCTTTCCCCTCTCACCTTAAACTTATGCTCTCTCGTTTTGGACTCCCTGACCCTGGGGAAAGACCTTGTCTATTCACCCTATGAATGTCCCACAGATTTTATAAACTTCTATAAGGTCATCCCTCAGGCTCTGACGCTCTAGGGAAAATAGCCCCAGCTTATTCAGCCTCTCTCTTTACCTCGAAGCCTCCAACCCTGGCAACATTCTTGTAAATCTTTTGTGAACCATTTCAAATTTCACAATATACTTCCTATAGCAGGGAGAACAAAATTTCACACCGTAATCCAAAAGTGGTCTAATTAATGTCCTGTAGAGCTACAACATGACCTCAAAACAACTATACTCAATGCACTCACCAATAAAAGCAAGCATACCAAACACCTCCTTCACTAAAAGATAACAAAGTGTGGAGCTGGATGAACACAGCTGACCAAGCAGCATCTCAGGAGCACAAAAACTGACGTTTCGGGCCTACACCCTTCATCAGAGAGGGGAATGGGGAGAGGGGACTGGAATAAATAGGGAGAGAGGGGGAGGCGGACCAAAGATGGAGAGAAAAGAAGATAGGTAGACCGGAGAGTATAGGTGGGGAGGTAGGGAGGGGATAGGTCAGTCCAAGGAAGACGGACAGGTCAAAGAGGTGGGATGAGGTGGTAGGTAGGAAATGGAGGTGCGGCTTGAGGTGGGAGGAAGGGATGGGTGAGAGGGAGAACAGGTTAGGGAAGCAGAGACAGGCTGGGATGGTTTTGTGATGCAGTGGGGGGAGGGGAAGAACTGAGCTGGTTTTGGGATGCGGTGGGGGAAGGGAAGATTTTGAAGCTTGTGAAGTTCCCATTGACACCATTGGGCTGCAGGGTTCCCAAGCGGAATATGACTTGCTGTTCCTGCAACCTTTGGGTGGCATCATTGTGGCATTGCAGCAGGCCCATGATGGACATGTCGCCTGAGGAATGGGAGGGCGAGTTAAAATGGTTTGCGACTGGGAGGTGCAGTTGTTTGTTGCGAACCGAGTGGAGGTGTTCTGCAAAGCGGTCCCCAAGCCTCCGCTTGGTTTCCCCAATGTAGAGGAAGTCACACCGGGTACAATGGATACAATGTACCACATTGGCAGATGTGCAGGTGAACATCTGCTTGATATGGAAGGTTATCTTGGGGCCTGGGATAGGGGTGAGGGAGGTGGTGTGGGGGCAAGTGTAGCACTTCCTGCAGTTGCAGGGGAAGGTGCCAGGTGTGGTGGGGTTGGAGGGGAGTGTGGAGCGGACAAGGGAGTCGCGGAGAGAGTGGTCTCTCCGGAAGGCAGAGAAGGGTGGGGATGGAAACATGGCTTGGGTGGTGGGGTCAGATTGTAGATGGCAGAAGTGTCGGAGGATGATGCATTGTATCAGGAGGTTGGTGGGGTGGTATGTGAGAACGAGGGGGATCCTCTTTGGGTGGTTGTGGCGGGGGCGGGGTGTGAGGGATGTGTTGCGGAAAATACGGGAGATGCAGTCAAGGGCGTTCTCGACCACTGTGGGGGGAAGTTGCGGTCCTGGAAGAACGTGGACATCTGGGATGTGCGGCAGTGGAATGACTCATCTTGGGAGCAGATGCGGCGGAGGCGGAGGAATTGGGAATGGGGATGGAATTTTTGCAGGAGGGTGGGTGCGAGGAGGTGTATTCTCCGTAGCTGTGGGAGTCAGTGGGCTTGAAATGGACATCAGTTTCTAGCTGGTTACCTGAAATGGAGACTGAGAGGTCCAGGAAGGTGAGGGATGTGTTGGAGATGGCCCAGGTGAACTTGAGGTTGGGGTGGAAGGTGTTGGTGAAGTGGATGAACTGTTTGAGCTCCTCTGGGGAGCAAGAGGCGGTGCCGATACAATCATCAATGTAACGGAGGAAGAGGTGGGGTTTGGAGCCTGTGTAGGTGCAGAAGAGGGACTGTTCCACGTAACCTACAAAGAGGCAGGCATAGCTTGGGCCCATGCGGGTACCCATGGCAACCCGCTTTGTCTGCTTTCAGTAGTGCATCTGTAGAAGTTGGTGAGGGACCTTATTGACATGTGACATTGCCTGAGGAAGAAGCAGCATTGTTGTGTCTTCTTGACCATAGCAGCTACATGGGAAGTCCAGAACAGGTTGTCAGTTATCGTCACTCTTAGGAACTTGATGCTCAACTCCTCAACCTCAGCCTCAGCTCCATTGAGGTAGATGGGAGCATGTTCACCTCCTTTCTTTCTGAAGTCAATGATCAGTTCTTCGGTTTTGCTGACAGAGAGAGGTTGCTTTCACTGAACCACGTCACCAAGCCCTCTAACTCCTTTCTGTATTTTGACTCATTGTTAGAGGTCCATCCTACCATGGTGATATCACCAACAAACTTGTTGATGGCATTCATTTGGAATTCGGCAACATAGTCGTGAGTATACAAGGAGTGCAGTAGGGGTCTGAGCATTCATCTCTGGGGGGGCGCTCCAATGTTTAGTGTTATTGTGGAGGAGTTGCAGTTGTCTTTCTTCATGGATTGCTGTCTGTAGGTCAGAAAGCTGAGGATCCAGTTGCAGAGGGCAGAGCCAAGACCAATGTCTCCGGCTTTTGAGATCAATCTGGAGAGGATAATGGTGTTGAATGTGGAGCTGAAGTCAATGAGCAGGAGTTGGTTGTAGGTGTATTTGTCGCCCAGATGTTCCCCAGGGATGAGTGCAGAGCTAGGGAAATGATGTCCACTGTGGACCTGTTACATTGATAGGCAAATTATAGGGAATCGCAATCGGCTGGGATACATGAGTTGATGTGGGCCATGATCAGCCTCTTGAAGCACTTCATGATTATGGATATCAGAACTACTGGGCTGTAGTCATTAAGGCAACGTGGAGAAACCAGACTTAATTCACAATGCACTGATAGACATCACAAGATTGTTTGACTACAAAGATCAAGACCAACCCACTTACTAAACAAGGCATTCAGCTCTAACTACCGGCATCATATCAGAGGTTATGAATAAGGCTGGTCCAGTTAAGCAACAAGTCAATGGTAACCTTTGCCCAGAAGTTGACCACATCTTGCTGTCATGAATAAATTATGAATGAAACTGAACGTGTTTAGCAGGAAGCAGGAGGAGACAGATTCACTGATAGGTTGGACACATGCATAGCTTTTGTGAAAATTACCGGAATGGTAGAGATGTGGAGGCACAGTAGAAAAAGAAAATCAAAGGCAAAGAAAGTTGAAAGTTCTGTCACTAATATTGAGGTGGGGTGGGGACACAAGGAATTTAAAATCAAAGGAATGCAGCACTCAGTCATGCTTCTCAGACTGGAGGAGCCGTAAGTTAGGGAGGATTGAATGAGTTACAGATGGTTGTTTTAAATCTAACAGGTTGCAGTGTTTCTATTATTCCAAGTGACAGGAAGAGGCTGAACATGTTTCAGTGTGTTGGAGCCAGGTACAATTCGTCGGAAGGAGGAGAGTGGGTTATAAGCAAAGGCGGCTCTGGAATCTTCAAGGTGATTGCCATCAGGAGAATGTGACAAGTTGATATAGAAATGTAAGCAGATACTTTGTCATAGTAACATGTTTTTGATATTAAAGATGCTGTAGAAAAACCATGGTATAAACCCTAAACATTCTGAAGCTATTCAGTTGTTCTCTTTAGTGTTAAGCTTGATTGTTTATTACAGGATTCTAGTTTTGAAGCACAATTCGTCAGCAAGCAGTCAAATTAATCAACATCCAACCTATATACCCCGCTCACACACTTCCTTTATGGACTGTCATTGGAAGTAATTAAAGGAAAATAGCAGCAAACTCCTGATTACACCCATAACTCCCCTCACTCTCCGCCCACTCCTCTATCATTCCATAACCACCTTTTCACAACATGCACCTCACATTCCCCCACTGGCACTCTCTCAGCAATCAACGTGCGTCTGAATCACGTCCATTTCCTTCAGCGTAACATAGGAAGGAAACTGTCACAAGAGTCAATTTCCTAAGTATCTGGTGAGTTTGTGTAGCCTGAACCAGTATCCTGCACAAGGTTCACCCAAAGTTTTTGAGAAGACTTGTAGCATGGGTTGTGGATGAGGTTGTTGCTTTGTTGGCTGAGCTAGTGGGCTGGTTTCAGAAGTAGATCCCATGTACCAACTGCTATGAAGCAGAATCAGACAATGTGGGCAACCACCAGATCAGACCAGACCACTAAATAACAAATGGCACAGACTAACAACGCTTCATTGGAGGCGCACTGATGATGTTACCTAGTATGGTGATGAAATATCTGCAAACCAATCCATCAGCTTGGCCAAGAAATCAACAACCTCGTACTTACAGTTTCCTTTACTATACCTTGCAAAGAATCAATGCTGGAAAATGCTCAAGGTGCAGAACTGTTGTGTTGTTGTTGATTACACCAGTTTTCAACTAACAAAAGGATAGGAGTCAGGAGAGAGAACTGCTTCTGTTATACAAGTGATAAACCTCAGATAGCCTGTCAATGCCAAGATATTTTTCTGTTACTATTGGAAAACGTTTAATTAAGTTCCAGGCTCTCACATTTGATAAACTTCAAAACTAACTCTTTCAAATAACAATCCCCTGAGAAATTGTCACATGGTCATGAGAAATGTAATTCTTTGTGGAATCAGAATAGTTACCCCACAGACGGAAGCCATTCAACAAACGTCCATACAGTTTTCTGCAAGTGCAATTTACATTGTTCCAGTCTTGTTTTTAATATGATACAACCTAGCACATAATCTCGTTGCCCAGTTGTTGTTAGTTTAGCAAATATTTAAAACAACAAAAACAGAATTTCCTTGAAATACTCAGCAGGTCTGGCGGCATCTGCTGAGAGAAATCAGAGTTAACGTTTCGGATTCAGTGTCCCTTCCCCAAAACTGATGGTGGCTAGGAAAGGTTGTCTTTTTTCGCAGTTGGTAGGGTGGGGTAGGGAATAAAGAATAAATGATAGGTCGAGTTAGAGCATAGGAGACAGAAGAACAATTGGACAGCCAAAGGAGTGGATAACAATTAGTCTAGGAGAAAGAATAGCTATTAATGGAGACTATCAATGGCTAACAATGAGTTGTATGTGACCATGTGATAACTAGCCTTGTAGTGTGGAGGTTGAGGTAAGGACATGAGACAAGGTCCCTCAAGCACTAAAACTTTTAAACTCAATATTGAATCCAGAAGGCTACAGGATCCCCAAATGGAAATTGAGATGCTGTTTTTCCTGCTTGCGCTGACCTTCGCTGGAACACTGCAGCAAGCCTGAGACAGAGATGTTGGCCAGTGAACAAGGACATGTGTTAAAGTGGCAGACAACTGGAAACTCAGGGGTTTTTCTGCCTTCCACTTCAGCATATAGAAATCTTACAGCAATTGTATTGTGCCTTAGTCAGAGAATACCTGGCATAATGTGCATATATTTATGCCTCCATTTGCAAGGAAAGACATTAATTCAATAGTAGTGCAACAAAGGCAATTGCCAGCTCATATATGGCTGAGGGAGAATGGGCTCAAGAAGGTCACAGCTGCCGGCGTATGTAACTGAGCAGAATAAGGCAGGTAAACTTGATATAAAATAAACAACATACACAATCACAAGTTTAAAACAGTTTAGATGATCAAGGTTTATTCTGAAGAAAATGAAAACAACACTAACAATTCACGATCTTCACATACTTCACAACTACAAGTTAAGCAAAAAAAAAGTATTTTGAAAATAAGCCTTCAAACTTAAAGATTAAATCAATAAATGATCATCATCTTGGGAATTAATCGTACAAAACATCCTTTGCAAAATCCAAATTATGTCATAAATCAATAAATCTACAGCATCCTTTTGTTAATAATTTTTAAAAATTAGCTTTATTTGATTTGAATGGAAGTACTGATTTATCCTCATTTCAAATGAGAGGTGAGGTTCTACCCAGCTTAATGTTTGCACTCTCACTGATAATTGGTCCAGTTTCTGCATCAGTGCATGTATGAATTTCACATGACAAGCATTGTAGTGTCATATAATATCATGTTCTCTCATCACTCCCTGAAACCTCATCTTCATCACTGATTACCAGGCTGATCGAGGGAACATCTTGAAATCTTGCTTTGTGAAGAAACTATGGTGCAAAGGCAAGGGCAGCCAGTCTTTTTGGCTATATCCAAAAGGAAGTTTGGCAAGTATTCTCTGGTCACTGGAACTGTTCCTCATCATACTGTTTGACTGTAAAAAGATCAAGTCTGAAGCCTCGTGACAAGGAAATACAGGATGAAGAAAAGGAGGACCATCCCAATAGACATATAGCACAACAGTTTCTTGTTGTCCCGACCAGATTTCACCATCGAGGAAAATCTCTTCACACTTCCCGTCAGAAGTCCAGTAGTGCTCAAAAAATCAGAATCCTACCACACAATCAAATAAAAAACCTTTAAGATTAAAAAAGAAACTTCTCACACCTAACTAACACAAACTAAATCTAGATTTGAACAATGCTCTGATATCTGAAGCTTCGGCGAACACATCTCAATCCGCTTTGCTGTCTTAACTCTCTCTGGCCCCTCATCTTGGTCTTCCCCACTCTGTCCTTCACGAACAATATCAAGGGCAGTGGTGCTCCATGCTACTAAGCACCTTCTCAAGTTATTGCAACACAGGAATACAATTTATCCCTTACGTCATCTTCATGTAACAATTCCAATAGCTTTTGAAGGTATTCTTTTCCAAATATTTTTCACATCACATTTGTAAGCTATGCTGGATTCAGTTTCTTATACTGTTCCTGTTCATACAATCCAGGCCCTTTGGGCCACCATACCTGTGACAACCCTGATGCCAATCTAAACTAATTCCACTTCCTTACATATGGTCTGCATCCCTCTATTCTTTGCCTGTTCATTTGTCTGTCCAAATGCCTCTTAAACATTGCTAACATTGTTGCTTCTATCACCTCACTGTTACAGTGCATTCCAGAAACCTCGGTGTAAAAAATATTCCTCGCACATCTCCTTTAAACTTGCCCTGCCCACCTTAAAAATATGTCTGAGTGTCTGACATTTTCACCATAGGAAAGACTCTGACTATCCACCCTATTCTTGCCTCTCATCAATTTTATATACTTCTATCAGGTCGCTCCTCAGCCTCCAATGCTGTCATGAAAACAATCTAAGTTTGTCCAACCTCTCCTAATAGTTAATTATACACTAATGCAGATAATATCTTTGTAAAAGTCTTCTGCACCCTCTCCAAAGCTTCCACACCCTTCCTATAAAGTGACAACCAGAATTGCACATGGTACTCCCAAAAGTGGCCTGACTAAATTCTTATACAGTTGTAACACGACTTGCCAACTTTTATGCTCAATGCCATGACCAATGAAGGTAAGCATGCCATATGCCTTCTTTACCACCTTATCCACTTGTGTTGCCACTTTCAGGCAACAATGGACTTGGTCCCCAAGATTCCTCTGTCTATCAATGTTCCTAAAGATCCGACTTTCCTCTTGTATCACCTCATACTTGGCCAGATTAAACCCCTGCTGCATCCTTTGATGTCCCACACAAAGGAACAATAGAGGTGCAACACCACTGGTCACAGACCTCCAGTCAAAAAACACTTCTCTACAACTACCCTTTGTCATCTATGGCCAAGCCAATTTTGTATCCAACTTGCTAACCAATTCTCTTGCTCTTAATATTGAGCTAGTTTTCCTATAACACGAGAGTTGTGTTCTTGTGTGCCATTGTGCTATAGAAAATCTCACTACAGAAAACCATCGTCAAAAATGGTGTTACAGGGAAATCACTATAGAAATTTCCTATACTTGTACCGCAGGACGTTTGCGTGATCCAAACAGGATCCACCATTCATCAGTCAGGTTACAGCCAATTTGCATTCATGAAACACGTATTGTAGCAGAACTACCTGTATGCAAAAAAATGCCTTGGATTCTCCTGAAACATACTGGCCAAGGACACTTCATGGCCCTACTAGCCCTCCTAATTTCTATTCTAAGTTCTTTTCTATCTTATATATCACAAGGGTCCTGTTTGATTTCTGTATCCTAAAACTTACAATGCTTCCTTTTTTTCCCCTAAACCAAACTTACAACATCTCTCTTCATCCAAGGTTTCTGAACCTTTCCATCCTTATCTTTCATCCTCACAGGAACATATTCGTCCTGAACTCTTGTCAACTGGCTTTTAAAAAAAAAACTCCATGTCAGATGTAGATTTACCTTCAAATAACTGCCCAATTTAATTTTTTCCCCATTCCTGCCTAATACTGTTGTAATTAGCCTTCCCCAATTTTCCACTTTCACCTGAGGACCAGTTTTATCCTTTTCCAAGGCTATCTTACCGAATTAAATGATTAATGTTCCAAAAACGCTCTCCCATTGAAAATTCGATTACCTGGCCAGACTCATTCCCCAATTCAAGGTTAATACAACCCCTTCCCAGTTGGACTTATTGTTTCATGAATCCCTCCTGGATGCATCTAACAAATTCTGCCCCATCTAAACCCCTAGCACTGAGGGAGTCCCAATAAGTACTGCGGTGGGCGGGGGGGGGGGGGGGGGCGGGGTAGTTAAAATCACCCAAGACAACAAACCAGTTGTTTTTGCATCTTGCCATGATCTGCTTACAAATCTGTTCCTCTATTCCCCACTGGCTATTGGGAAGCCTATAGTATAATTCCATCATAGTGATTGCACCTTTCTTATTGCTAAATTTTACTCATCGGGCATCATTGGACGAACCCTCCAACATGTCCTCTCCTGGTACTGCTGTAACACTCTCCTTAAATCAGTGATGCAACTCCACCCCAACCGCTTTTACATTCTTCTCTATCTTGCCTGAAACATCTAAACCATGGAATGCTGAGCTGCCAATTCTGCCCTTCTCTCAACCAAGTTTCTATACTGGCTACCACATCGTAGCTTAGATGGGTTTAGATGGGGCAGAATTTGTTAGATGCATCCAGAAGGGATTCATGAAACAATAAGTCCAACTGGGAAGGGGTTGTATTAACCTTGAATTGGGGAATGAGTCTGGCCAGGTAATCGAATTTTCAATGGGAGAGCGTTTTGGGAACATTAATCACTTAATTCTGTCCTATGTAATTACCAAGACTCTCAGCTCATCTGTTTTATCTGTTATACTTGTGCATCAAAATAAATACACTTCAGCCAACTAGTCCCACCATTTTCATTAACCTGGCCCTGCCTGTTCTTTCTACTAGACTTACTTGAGTTAGCTTCTCTCTTCTCTTCAATCACATATGCTGACCAACTGCTCCGGTTCCCACCCCACACACCCCTAAACCCCTGCTACATCAGTTTAAACATCCTGACTGGCCCTCGCAAACTTCCCTGCAAGGATATTGGCGCACCTTCAGTTTAGGTGCTACCCATTCTTTTTATACAGGTCCCACCTGCCCTGGAAGAGATCCAGATATCTGAAGCCTTCCATCATACAACAGATCTTTAGTCATTCATTCAACTGTATTATCTTCCTATTTCTGGCCTCACTAGCATGTGAAGCACAGGGAGTACTTCAAAGATTACACCTTAGTGTTCTGCTTTTCAACTCCCCACCTATCTCCTTAAATTCTCTTTGTAGGATCTCATTTTTCTTCCTGCCAAGTCATTAGTACCAATACGGGCCACAACATCTGGCTGCTCACCCTCCCCTTTCAGAATACCCCATGCACACTCAAAGCCATCCTAGGCCCTGGTTCCAGGAAGGCAACACGCCATCCTGGAGTCTCGCTCTTAGCCGCAGAAATGCCTATTTGCATCCCTGACAATACAGTTCCAGATCATTGCTGCTTACCTACACTTTGACTCTCCCTGCTGTACAGCTGTTGGTGCAGTTCTACAGAATTGCCTCTAGTTTCTCAGCTTAGTGCTTAGTTTGGTAATCTCAATAAAACATTGTTTTCTGCATTTTAGAAATAATCAATGAAGCTTGTTTGGACTCACCATACCATCCAGATACCTATTCTGGTCACTAGCTTCCTGGTCAATGTCCAGAGCAATCTGCTTGAACAGAGAATTGATTAAAATTAACAAGGTACAAACATGGGCCACTGCTAAAGGGGAATCATTAAAATCCACCATTAGACACAAAATCACTGAAAACCACAATGCATAGCAGAAGTCAGCTGTGTTCAGAGGTTGTATACTTTCTTCATAGTCAGAAGTTTGATTTCAAGCTGAGGAAGCCATTAACACAAAATCTATTTTTGTGGTGGTGTGCCTTCCAAGACGGTGCACTGCATTGACAGAGGGTCTGTTGCACTGCTGGACAGTCAATACTTGGACGCGCTGCACTGTTGGATGGGGAGTACTAAGGGAGGGGCACACCTTTGGAAGATCAATACTGAGGGAATGTCACACTGCTAGAGAGGCAATACTGAGGAATTATTGCACTGTCAGACATGTAAGTTGGCAGGACTGCTGTACTATTGGTTGGAAGTTGAACAGAACATTGCATTGTAGGTGACAGTACCAAGGGTTTACAGGAGGATTAGAGGGGCAGTATTGAGGAAGTCTCACACTATTAGAAGAGCAGTGGCTGAAGGTGACAATGTCAAAAGCCTCAAAAAGTATTTCTTTGGCTGTCAAATTGTTTGCGACTACCTGAAGTTGAGCAAGGCATTTAAAAAAATCCAGTCTTTCTTTTATCTGCCATCTGGAAGGTTTTGCTCAAACCTGCTGTAATTTTTACCCTCAAAGTCACAAACAACCGTCTCTGATTGTGGTGCATCATCATTCCTTAGCGTCCCTGCAGTTTTCAATAAGTTTTATCACACAAATCTCCTTGAACACTGATCCTGATATCCACATACAAGGGACTGCCCCCTTACGCATTCCATCATAGTCACATATGTCAAATAATTGCTTTATTTTGCTAGTTATTTCAGGTGACCCACCCCCATATATCTATCACTCTTTAACTTAATGTTGTCCATTGTGTACATCATTCTTAGACATAGCTCAACTTCAACAGGGATGTTAACTTGATCTGTCCTCTGCCTCAAGATTGTCAGATTATTTGCCTACCATCCAGTCTTGCATAAATACCAGTTTCTGACTGAATCCTGAAAAAAGGAAAATTCTCTTCAGCCCACATAAATCTATACCCTGCTATCTGATTCCAGCTATTGTTTCAGGCTGAAGTGGATGCAACATCAAATAATCACTAATGAGCCGTGTGTTAACATCCATATCCTTTTCAGCACAAAATAACTGATTTTTTTCTTTATTCATTCATGGGATGAGGGTGTCGCTGGCTATGCAACATTTACTACCCTAGTTCCCCAGAGGGCAGTTGAGAGTCAAGCGCATTGCTGCGAATCTGGAGTCACATGTAGGCCAGACCAGGTAAGGATGGGCAGTTTTCTTCCCAAGGACATTAGTGAACCAGATGTGCTTTTCCTGACAATCGACACTAGAACCATCATTAGACACTTATTTCCAGATATTTATTGACTTCAATTCCACCATTTGCCGTGGCAGGATTTGAACCCAGGTCCCCAGACCATTATCTGGATCTCTGGATTAGCAGTCCAGTGACAATACAAGGCCACTGCTTCCCCACAAAACAGTCACCGAACACAAGAAATGTGAGCAGAGTGGGCCATAATGTCCCTTCAGTCTGCTCTGCTATTTAATAACATCATGGCTGATCACTTACATTAAATTTAATTTGTATAGGGCTCTTGTGGTGTAGTGATAGTTTGTCTACCTCTGAACGAGAAGACCTGAGTTCAAGTCCCACCTGCTCCCGATGTGTGTAATAGCATCTGTGAACAGATTGATAAGAAAATATCTAAGGCCCTCAGACTAGAGTGACCTCCCTTCAATAACATCCTTGAAATAAAAACCTTTGAAAAAAATTCATCTTTTCATCCCTTCACCACAACCATGTCTCTAACCCAGCCCATTAGCTATTCAAACCCTTCCATGTCTTTGTCATTTCCACACCTCACCACTGCAATGCTCTTCCAGCCATCTTTCCTTTTTTAAATCTATCTTTGCTAGGTCTCATTGCCTGCCAACACCTATCCCCATGCACTTCCAAATCCTCTGCTCTGCCAATTCTGGTCACTTGTGGGTTCCCTACTCGCTACATGCCACCATTGGCAATAGCCTAGAATTTTAAACAAGGCCCTGCTCCTTAAACTCTTCCATCTCCTTCTCCAATGTTAAGGACAACCCTCAACAATGGTTTGTCTTTTGATGTCCCTGTTCTAGTCTCTTTGCCTTTACGTTTGCAAGCAGTTTTCTCCAATCTCTGTAAACTGCCTTGAACATAGGAAATTGTTACAAGCTACCAAATAAATAGAATATGTTATTGTTACTTTTTTAAACATATTAAATTCTCCCTGAGAACTAATCTTTCTTGCATGTGAATGGAACAGGTGGGCTGCACCTCAGAACCAAGGTTTAGAATCGTATCTTTAAGTGATTCCCAATGATGTTAGTATTGTTGAAATGAACATTCCAGAGGATCTATGGGCAAAAGTCTAAATTGTATGGTCAAGGAGCTTAAGCTGTTGCATTCATTACTAATATATTAGCAACTAGAAGCTCTCCATCTTCACTGCCCAAAATATATTCACAATATCAGGAAGCCAGACAAAATTCCAACACAGAAGTTTTTACAAATTGCTGTGCACCTGGCATCAAAAGCATGCGTATCAGAATTCAGCTTCACTGGGACACCTAGTTCGTATGGAAGATTCCTACAGACCAAAGACCGTACTCTACAGAAAGCTAAGTACAGGAACCCACAGCACAGGGTATCCCAAAATTGATATGGAAATAACATGAAAGTAAATCACCAAGCTTGCAAGTTGGATACAAGTTATGGGAAAATAACTTTGGACAGACTCAAATACAGAAGGTTTTCATTAAGCAGTTTGAGGATGACAAAGTGTCTTCATGAGAAATGAACAAAACACAAAGCCAAGGTTTTCGTCCATTTCCCCCAGCATTGACTTCACATGCAGTGTTTTGCATCGAGACCTTACATAATACCACACATGGAATGACATCAAATAGACTGCAAACTGTCATTTTGGCTCAACATTCATCCATCCAAAGCAACAGGAGACTTCATCAGTTACATTCTATACACAAACAAAAAAACAACTAGTGAATAATTCTTACTCCAGGTGTTGGAAGAGTTACCTAATCATGTCCAGACACCCATTGGTTTTCAATTTTTGAGTTTTCTGAAATATTATGTTGCAGCCTTTTAAAAACAGGTCTGGGTTATCCTGCAAGGAACTCCATCAAACAAAAATTTGCTCTTTATCACAATTTCATATCAAGGCCATTTAATTGATGTTGGTTAGTGGGGCCTTGGCTGCAGGGGAAGACCAGCAGTTTAATATCACTGATGATTTCTAGCTTTAAAAACATTAGAAATTAAAATATGACAAACCGATTTGAGCCGGGACACCTTGCTGGACAAACTATCAGTCATTCGTTGGTTTTCTGCATCGAGCATTTGGTCCACTGCACCTGAACCGAGGCCTTGGAGAAAGAAAGAAGTAAAGATGTAAATGGCAAATATATAAATACAGCCTGTAGATGGAAGATGGATTTTGGAGTGTCAGCTTACCCTGATCCCACAATGTTGAGCCCAAGTTAACAGTGATACTTCAACCACAATGTAGTCAGTCATTTGTCTGTTTCTAGTGTCTTGTTGTGTGTTAACTGATTACCAGGCTTGCCTGCAAACAGTCACCATCTTGCAAAGTAATTCACTGGCTGTAAAGCAATTTGGGATGTCCAGATGATATTGAAGCTACGTCTATGCTGGCATTTAATAGAATCATATAGGACAGTCCGGCCAATGGTCAAATTAGTCTCTTCTTCTCTTAACAGGTTGGCTATATGTCATTTTGTGATGTATTCACTCAATAAGTCACACTGGAAGAGAAACAGATCATCCAGCCACTTGCTTAATGTCTGAATCTGCTGTAGTAATTGACAGAAATTGTTCACTGATTCGTCAACAATTCCATTTTTGTTGGCTCATGCAGCTGCCAGGATTGCAGATGATGAACTAAAAAGACCTCAACCATTCTTGAGTAAGAATTTTTGACCTATTGACCTTGGAATCAGTCGAAACAGTGCTGTCCAAGTTGACAACAAATTTGTTTAACACTATTTTAGAATTGCTAAAGTTATCCAAAATCATTGCTCAGTAGTTCTTGCACATCTCTCCAGCAATGCTAGTTAGATTGAATCTGTTCATTCCCTGCTTTGGTGTCAGTAACTCAGTCTGCTTTTCCTCTATGTAGTAGCTATGTTTTACCAGCTTATCATTGTGACATGCTGGAAGTCTACACAAATAGCTCCCAGCATGTCAACCTCTGTCTGAAATCTTGCATCACTTATACAGTCAACAAACATGTCTAATGCCAGTGGTCTGTACCAGTATTCATGCTCCATATGAACCTATTCTCATTTTACATCATCTTACGCTATCAGCGTGTCCTCTTAAATTCGTTGGAGGTATGATAAACTACCTCATTATCCATCTATTATGTCACTATTAAAGGATACCTGAATACATACAGTTCCCAAGCATTACTTAAAAAATACCCAAGTGAACTATTAGCAAAAGTAGTGTTAAACAAGAGGATCTGGTAAATGATGCAGAAGCTAACTGAAATAATGAGAACAAGCCCATGCCAAAACGTTAATCTCAGGTGAATTACATTTTTAAAGATCAGTAACTATGGAAAGCGTTAGGGATTCTAGTAATGGTGGCCAAAGGGATTTATCATTTTCTCAATTAGAGATATAAAGAGCATGATTGTAGTCTTGCTCATCTTAATTTTGACAAGTGTCTGCTGCAATGTACATAACCTTTTGCACACATTTTTAAACAACTTATTAAGACATGCTGTGACAAAGCTCTGGAGCAGGGGGGTGGGTGCTTGAACTTTGACCTTCTGGCTTGAAGTAGGAACATTACCAATGCGTC
The DNA here is from genome assembly GCF_030684315.1 of Stegostoma tigrinum. Classification (NCBI taxonomy): domain Eukaryota; kingdom Metazoa; phylum Chordata; class Chondrichthyes; order Orectolobiformes; family Stegostomatidae; genus Stegostoma; species Stegostoma tigrinum. The sequence goes on along the minus strand of NC_081370.1, from coordinate 34,997,432 downwards.
ACAAGAGTCCAAATCTTATTGCTCCTGGTGTTCCCAGGTGGTTCCTATCCAAGTATAAGCCAGGCCTGAGTCTGCTTAGTGTCCAAGATCACATGAGATTGGGTGTTTTCAGGCAAGTATGACCTTAGGCCCTTCTGTTTTGTATGATACGATTAAATACCAGCTCTTGCATATAAGTTGCAATTAATCTTTCCATGTAAGTGTTTACAGCAAGGAGATAATTGCCATATGCAAGTCAAGTCTGCATGAACCAAAATCTGCCCTCTTGGTGTGCACTGAGTGGGATGCAGTGCAATGACCAACACATTGTGCAAAAAGTTGTTATAACTCCACCATCTGTTTATCTTCCTCCAGGATGGAACAACAGATTATATTACTCTGACAGGAATGAGCTTATAGAAGGTCATAAAATCATGAGGACCATGGATAGGATGAAAAGCCAAGGTCTTTTTCCCAGGGTAGGGGAATCCAAAAGTAGAGAGTATAGGTTTAAGGTAACAAGGGAAAGATAATAAAAGGAGCCTGAGGGGCTAATTTTTAAAATAGAGGGTGGTGTGTATACAGAACAGGCTGCTAGAGGTGGTGGTAGAGGCAGGCACAATAGGAAGGGTTTAAAGGGATATTGGCCAAACGTTAGCAAATGGGACTAGATCCATTTAGGATAGCTGGTCAGTGCAGTCGAGTTGCACCTAAGGGTCTGTTTCTGTGCTGTATAGCACTGACTCTATTAGGAGGAAGCTGCTGCAAATCACAAATTACATACCTCACAAAAAAAATAACCTACATGGAAAGGAGTATCTTCTTAAGAAAGTATTTTAACGAAGCTAGTGAAATTTCAAGTGATAGAAGAGAATTTATATTCATCCAGGACCAGAAGAAGAGGTAGCCATTCACACCACTGTAGCAGTGATAATGGCACCACTGTAGCCTTGTGTACCACATTCGGCCTTAGTTTTCTCCACAGTCCACTAAGGAGAACAGGGAAATCAACCTAAATGACCAAGTTACAATTTACTATTCAAACTGTAAACTTCAGTTATATTGTGCCCTTTTAACTAAATAGTTAACTTTAGTTTCTAAATTCTTGCGAATTGCCAGATCAAACAATAAAGCCCCAGGGTCCACTCCGTTCACTATCTACACTGATACAGTATCATGATCCAACCACAAAAGAGTTACTGACTAATCACAGTGATCAACCTTTATTAATGAGGCTACAGCAGACTAAACATGAGCAGAGGAAAACCACTAAGTTCAAAGGCATTGTTTTCTCCTAGGTTCTCTACATTCACCACATCATGTCCCAAATTACTCAGATCGACTATTCTTGCTAGATTATAGGCAATGGCAAAATTGTATTATCGCTAGACTATTAATCCAGAGGCCCAGTTAATAGTCTGGGGGGCTGAGTTCAAATCCTGCCATGGCAGATTGTGGAATTCATTTTTTAAAAAAATCTGGCATTAAGAATCTAATGATGATTGTGAAACCATTGTCGATTGTTCAAAAAAATCTCTCTCGTTCACAGACGTCCATTCGGGAAGGAAACTGTCATTCTTACTTCTTCAGAACCTCAACAATGTGGTTGGCTCTTAATTACAGTTAACTTCTAGGCAATTAGGTATGGGCAATAAAAACTGGCCTAGACAATGGCATCCATAGCCCAAGACTGAATTTTAAAAAATAATTACTGAACGTACGAGGAGTTGATGGGATGGATACCAGCAAACACTTGAACCAGGGAACACAGTTTAAATATAAGTGCCTTGCTGTTAAAATGAACACGAAGAACAACTTTTACCCTCAGACAGTCATTAGCTTAAGGAATTCTTTTCTCCACGATCACTGAATTTAAACAATCGTGCATTAGATAGACCTTGGATAGATAAAGGAGTTTAGAGTTATGAAGGGTAAGATAGGAAAGTGCAACTGAGACAACAATCAGATCAGCTATGGTCTTGTTAAGTGAAAGCGGTCTACTCCTGCTTCTAAGTCATAGAATCATACAAGATCATACAGAAAGAAGTTACTCTGTCTATCATGTCTGCGATACCAAAAAAATGAACCACCCAGTCTCATGAGTTTATGGTTCATAGTTCTGTAGATTAGTCATGTTCTCTAAAACCGCTGGGCCCCTTTGTGTATCAGTAGATGCTTAAGCAAGATACTGGCAGATTAGCGTGTAACTGCACTACATTAATCCATGCAACAAAAGACAGCTGTAGCATTTAATGAAAATGCTGTACTACTAGTGTTATGCAATCGAGACTGATATTTAACAATTTCACATGGTCAATGTTTCACTAACCAAATTAAATGGAATAGCCCTAATTTGATGAAAACTGTTAACCTTGCAACACCAAAATCAGAAAGCAACACTATCGTTCCATTCAAGTTGAGAACATTGAGCCAAAGATACAATCACCTTCACCTTGCTGATATGAGAATGGTCACATTTACATCCAGACAGCAAGCACAACATGCAATTCAAGGGTAGAATAGAGAGGAGAACAAAGGTGGAGCTTAGAAGTTAAAACGAACAAAGCAGAGCCTTAATGGTATGGGCAATAAAAGCTGGCCTAGACAATGACATCCATATCCCAAGACTGAATTTGGTATGGTATGGTATGGGAGCTTCAAAGAAAAGTGAATTCAGCAAAGGAAACAAAGATAAAAATGTGATTATTCAGCTATCCCTGAATCTCAGAGGGATAGGGTAACATGATGCTACTTTCAGAGACACATGGAACAGATGAATTTATTGCACAAATACAGCTCACCTCAACAGATAGCAATGAGTTCAAATGAGGAAATATTTTAGTCAAGAAAATTGCATTATATGCACGTGAAAAAACAAGTCTGCAAGATTTGTGTGTCAAGAATACAGGGAATAGAAAGGCAACTTTTTAATTAAATGGAGAGAAGCTTCAGTGCAGAGAGATCTGGGTGACCTCATGCTCGAATCACAGAAACCTAGTACATAGGTACAGCAGGTAATAAGGAAGGCAAGTGGAATTTTCCGCTTATTGCTAAAGGAAGAGCATATAGAAGTGGGCAAGAGTTGCTGCAACTGTACAAGGTATTAGTGAGACAGCACCTGGAGTAATGCATACAGTTTTGGTCTGCTTACATGAGGAGGGGTGTAGTCACATTAAAGGCAGTTCAGATGAGGTTTACAAGAGATTAAGCAGTTTAGACATATATTCTCTACAGTTTAGAAGAGTGAGAAGAGATCTAATTGAGGCATAGAAGACGCTAAAGGGACTGACAATGTTGGCATAGAAAGGATGTTTCCACTGGTGCAGCAATCTTGAATGACAGGTCATAGTTTTAGGATTAGGGTAGCTGATTTAAAACTGAGATGAGGAGAGATTACTTCTCTCAACGAATTGTGAATCTGTGGAATTCACCACATCAGAGTGCACTGGATGCCAAGACACCCGAGTGCATTTAAAGACATACACAGATTTTTAATTAGAAATGGGTTGAATGGAGAGCAGGCAGGCAAGTGGATGCTTGTATTAAATAGTGCAGCAGGTTCACGAGGTGGAATTTCCTGCTCTACTTCTGTTCTTATAAATGAGGAGACTTAGACAAAATTGTGATTATAAGGCTAGAAGAGAAGAAATAAGAATTGGAGTAGACCATTCCTACTGTTTTGTGTGCTTCCAGGGATTTAATAGCATCAACATATCAGAAGAAGTTGCTGCTACATCGGAATGTCCAGTTTATTCTGAAAAGTGGAATCTCTTGTTTCAGACCCCACTAATATAAAGAAAGACTTACATCTGTGTAGCCACTTACAATGCTCCAGCACAACCAAAGTGCTTTACAGGCTCCAAACTCCATTGTCTTCGACGCTATACTACTCAAGTAAAGGTCCCCATTGCTAAGGGTAAAATTACACTCCTATGTTCTCACTAATGAAAGGGCAAGTAGGTTAAATCTTTGATTTCTAATTCCATGACATCTGAACTTTGGGGAATTTTAATAGATTTGTCTCTTCCATTTTTTGTTATGAACACTTCAAGGGTTTGGTACAACATGATATATGTAGGGATTGCAATCCAACATGATTTCTGAATGTAGTCTTGCCAAAATAATATGCATCTCATGTCTGAGCCTTAGCCTCCTATGGGCTACAACCCAGATCAACATCATAACCAAGATTACATCATATGGTTTCACAATGAAACCATGACAACACAGATAATAGATAAGTGACAAAACACAACAAAGTGGCATAAAATGTGTATCTGTACACATGACAATCATTTACAGAGAGCGAAAATACAAGTACTCTTCAAATTGAACCAAACCTTGAAGACCAATGTGAGGAAAATTGGAAATACTGCAAAGTCGTATCATTAATCAATTGAGAAAAAGACTGGTAGCCAAAAAAACTGAGAGTTTTTAAACACAACTCAAATCAGATTAAGTTAGTGAACAATTAGCTACAAAACACTTGATTAAATGCTTCTTCAAATCAAGGAACAGTAGATAGATCACAGAACAACATGCTGGACTAAGCAACTTTGGGTATTTCAGAAGGTTCAGTATTTCAAATCTCTTTTTGTACTAAAACACATTAGTAAGTTTTAAAATTCTGAACTGACCAATTCCATCATTTTGACTTTCAGTCTGTGCAAAGATTTCAAAATGCATCGGAATGTGGAATTATTCTCAGCTAGCCTCATAAAGATGATTGCTGAGGAAGATGAAGATGAAGATTCTCAGAGGAAAATACTGAATAGTCTATACATTCTGGGGTGTCACCAACCAGAGACAGTGTTAACAGTCTGTTATGACTACTTGCATCGTCACGCTACATTGACGGGTCTTCAGGGAGCTATAATCTTTGACACTATGACGATGATTATCAAAAAAACACTTGATCAAATTAGTGAAGCTCTAGCACAAAAAATTCTCTCTTTGGCTGCACTATGGATCACTAAATTAACAGGAAATCAAACTGACAGCCAGGAAGCTGTAAGCAATCTCCTGGTTACCATGAGTTTCAAGTTTATGGATCAAGTTCTCCAATTAACGATGGAGAATTTAAAGGAAGGGAATGTTCTAAATACGTACATGGTGAAAACTTTGACCAAGATGTCAACAGAAAACATTTTGCTCATGGTGCCTTTTCTGAAATCCATTATAGAGGCAATGATTCCAGTTCTTTTAGGAGTTAAACAGGATGAGTTGAAAGTTGCTTTTGCTGTAGCACTAGGAAGTTTTAGTAAGAACATTCTACTCTACCTGGAAAATACTGAAAAAGACTCAGGCCTGACAGTGATTAAAGACTCTTTCTCCTCTGAGTTCAGCACAGTCTACAGTATGTTCTTCAAGGTGTGGCTTCAGAAGGAACCTTCTAAACTGAACATCCAAGTTGTGGAATCTTTGGGATATGTCAGTTCTCTGCTGCCAAAGGACAAATTTGAGAAAGAACTTCCCAAGGTGATTCCAGCCATCCTTTCTCTCTACAAGAAATATCCTGGACATTCTTCCATTACAGAGTGTCTGTGCCGGTTGCTAGTTGTTGCAATGGAGATGAGACATCCTGGGTTGAAATCACAGCTGGATAATCTATTTAATAATCTCCACTACCAAATATGCCTCTCAGTAGGGGCAAATAACCATCATACCATAAAGAACCAAACAGAGATCCTTCGCTGTTTCACAGTCCTAGCCCCAACTTATGCAGATTCACTGTTTGACTTCCTCTTACTCAAGATAGAGAATACGGAGCAACAAATGAGAGTGGGAACTCTCACACTACTGAGGCACCTCATCAGCTCAGTCTCCTCACACTTAGAGAGGAAGACAGTTCAGATTGTTGCTGCCATTAAACCAATGCTCCAGATGAATTGCACCAATCACGAGAAGAAGTTAATTGCCCAGGTAATATGTGCCATGGCTCAACATGGTTACCTTGAGCCAGAAGAAGGAAAGACAATGGTGGAATTCCTCATCCGACAGTGTGCTGCATCCAGTGATTCAGCCACCTCAGAACAAACCAACCATCAAGAAGAGCAGGTAACAAATGAAGACTTGGCCACAGTGTGTGAAACAGTGATGTTTATGATCACAAATACTGTGAAAATGGAGGATGCTCTCTGGCCATTCTTACTGGAATGTGTCACTATGACCCAGTATACTAAAGCTCTAACAACAATTTGTAATTGTTTAGCACATCTGGGGAAGAAGAAACTACAAGGTAACAGTGAAAGGTTTTCCCTTATTTACAGTGGTAGTACCAATGTCCCAAGAGCCCAGGCGCTCCTGGCCCGGCTCCTCCTTGTGTCTTGTTGCTCATGTCAAGGAGGAAGCAGAGCAGCTGCTGCACTGAGACTACTGCAAGTCCTAACTTTTAACATTCACCCAGCAACAGCAAGCTGTTGGGATGAGGAACTCCCAGCATTAATTGACCAATTACAAAATAATTTAAAAGAGTCTCTAGCTGAACAGGAATGGGAAGAGAAACTATTATTATTCCTGTCAAAAACTGTGAATATCATTGATGATGAGGAATGGACAAGTCAGCTCTGTGATGAAATGCATAAACAGATTGATGCTAATGATCGCTCCCCACAGGAGAAGGGCTTTCTCTATAAAGCTCTTGGAATAGCGCTCAGTCAGGTTCACAAACACAACATAAAAGAGGAACTTCTCCAAATGTTACTGAGTGTGCAGCACAGTGAGACTGCAGAGAGAGAGGGGGCAGCCACTGCCATTGGTTTCTGTGCCATGACCCATTTCAATGACACCCTCAGCAGCCTGGAGGAGTTTGCCAATTCTAACAGAATTATGTGTACTAACAGTTTTTTCAATATTAACAAGGGCAAGTCTGATGTGGACCTGGATCAAGCGAAGAGCACACTGGTCCTGTGCTATGGGAACACGGCACTCTATGCACCAGAAGAATTATTGCTGACCAGAATTGAGTCTCACATTCTGTCACCTATCAGTCAACTTATTACAAGTGAGCAAAGAATAAATGCCAAGCCCGAGGATCTAACACTAAAGCTCAGCATAATAAAGGCAGTAACAATGATAGCCAGATCCCTACACTCAAATTATCATAGCGTACCTTTCAACTTCATCAGAAAGAGAGAGCTGCTAACATACATGCAGGATCTTATACAGGATGAACCACAAGAGCTACTACATAGTCCTGTTCGACAGTTAGCCATGATCGCCTGTCTGCATCTTATACAACTGCACACTGAGTCAAACCAAACTGATATCCTAACTTCCCAACTAATCCATACCTGCCTTACAAGTACTTTCAGCATTCTACCTTCAGAACTAGATAAGGACAAAGACATGGGTAGCAGCAAAGATAGTATAACACTTTATGCCCAAACCATTTCTGCCTTGCAAGAGCTTCTGAAGGAAATACTACTTCAAGACCTGTCTTCTGAAGGTCTTCAGGCCACGTTTCAACAATTTGAAGAATGGATCATTTCAACAAAGGACTATGAACGAGAGCGAGCTATGGACATGACCTTAGTGCTGCTGAAATATATGGAAAAGCTTGATGTCATCAGCGCATTGCCATTAATTAACATGGCTTCTTTGATTGGACAGATAATGCCACGCTGTGCAGACCCATTGCTTCCTATTGGGCAGATTGCTATTGATAGTTTGTACATCATCTTGAGCATTCAGTTATCCTATGAAAGCATAAATCTAGATCAGCTCAAGGAGCAGTTATATGTTCTGAAATCAGTCAGACAAGAATTAGCTAACCCTGATGCTTCAGTCCTCCTACAAACTTGCTGCCAGATCGCAGAGGTTATTTCAAAGTGTATGTCTCATGAACAGCTGGGCACCCTACTGCTCACGGCCTTCAAGGGATTGTCTGATCAACACCCTAGCTGTTCCAGTGCAGCTGCTATCCTCATTAAAATCATCATTAAAAAGCATGGCAATGAACTTCAGAATCAGGTACCCGAATTACTTGAAGTATTAAGGGGTCAACTTCAGTTAATTCCTTCCAAAGAGGCGAAACTTTCAGTTCTGCGGAGCATTGCCATTCTGGCCAAACATAATACAACGACAGTTGTATCATGTCTCCTCACTTATCCTGTCCCTTTAGATATGAATGCCGCTGAAATATGGAGATCACTAGCTGAAGACACGGACTGTGCACCGATTACAATTAAAGTACTTTTAGACACATTGAACAAACAGTTAATAACTGGGGAGAAGAAAACCTATCCCATTTATGAGAATTCTGCACCATATCCGAATGCTGAATCACTGGCTGTTACTTGCGCTTTACACCAGATAATAAACACACCTGAATCTGCACATGCTGTAACCCAATGGTTTCCAAAGTTATTCAACACTTTACTAATCCACCTCAACTCCTCTATCAATCTTCATCTACCTATAGTTGCTGCTCCTGATTTTGAAGCAAGGCAGTTTGGATTTGTAGTTGAAGCTTCAACACCAAGAAGTGGGGACATGTGTATGAAATGTGCAGAGACTCTAAAGGACTTGCTGGATCTGACAGGAAAACAACAAGTGCTTAACTCCTTGACAGAAAATGGAGGCTGGAACCTCATGATGGATATCCACAAACCATGCATAGGGGTAGTCCTGCTTGCCAAAACAATGGCCAGTTATGCAGATGCCAGTCTAACCAGGATTGTAGATGAACTAATAGAAGTCATGCCCAACCTACAAGAGTGTCAAAAAATCACTGTGGCTGCATTCTTTGGAGAGCTTTTAAGATCACCACTGGTTTCGCAGCTGCTGCTCACTGATACCCTGATGAACAGATTGCTTCAGTGGCTGCCTAATTCTTCTCCAGTTCTCCAGTTATTGTGCATCAGGGGACTGGATAATGTCACAACTGGAGCTCCTCACTGCATAGAAAAATACTCTCGCCAAGTACTGTATTCAATCATTGCTATGATGGGATCAAGGGAACGTAATAATGAGGTGCTGATGTTTGAGGTCCTCTCCTGCCTTGAAAAACACTTGAATCTATTAAAAACCAGTACTATCAAACCCTTTCTAATCAAAATCCTCACGGGGATACAGACATTCTTCGAATTTACCTGCGATAAAGTAAGGGCTGAAGCATTTTGTGTGCTGGGGAGTTTGGCCAAGTGCGGAACCAGAGATCCCAAATCCTACTTGTGCCGACAAATCCATTTGAACCTAGTTCGCTTGTTACTGCAGCTAGACGGAAACAGCAAAGAGGTTTCTAGGTCTTGCAACTTGACACTACATTCGGTCATACCCCTTATTTTCTCAGCCAAGGCAGTCTCAGTGATTGTGAACTATTTAGAGGAGCCAACATTAAAATATGTGGAGTTTCTGAGGGTGATATCACAGCAACTCATCAAAGACTTCCCTGAAAAAATACACTGTTACATCATGGACTGTATGTCCTACTTCAACAACCGAGAGGAACAGCTCAGAGCAAATGCAGTCACCTTGTCAGGATTGTTTTTCCAACGGCCAGAGAAACATTTCAGATCTGTCCAGAGATTCACCTGATATAACAAATATTGCAAGGGACATCAGATAGAAGCCAACATAGGGCTTCAATATTTGACCTCCCCTTTCAAACAGGCTTCAAGAGGAGGCTCCCAATCCCCAGGCTCCCCTTCCATGCAGGCCCCAATCCCCGGGCACCCCTTCCACACGGGCCCCAATCCATAGGCTCCCCTTCCACACGGGCCCCAATCCATAGGCTCCCCTTCCACACGGGCCCCAATCCATAGGCTCCACTTCCACACGGGCCCCAATCCATAGGCTCCCCTTCCACACGAGCCCCAATTCCTAGGCTCCCCTTCCACACGAGCCCCAATTCCTAGGCTCCCCTTCCACACGAGCCCCAATTCCTAGGCTCCCCTTCCACACGAGCCCCAATTCCTAGGCTCCCCTTCCACACGAGCCCCAATTCCTAGGCTCCCCTTCCACACGAGCCCCAATTCCTAGGCTCCCCTTCCACACGAGCCCCAATTCCTAGGCTCCCCTTCCACACAAGCCCCAATTCCTAGGCTCCCCTTCCATGCAGGCCCTAATCCTCAGAGACCCAACTATTCAATATGAACCTGAATAAACTTGGCTATCAGTCGCTTTGTCATTTTACTTATGAATGATTGTCAATTTGTTATATTTACTGTCTGTCACTCACTGGAGACTGTGATTGAAGCTAAATCTCCCAAACTGCATCCACAGTTGACTTTATCTACATTCCACACTCTCCATGCTGCAGCATGATGTTACTCTGGTTATAAAAACAGTTCAAATTTTCCTACGGAAACTGGCAGAATGCGGCGCTATACTGGTGACTGGAGTATTCTAATACTAATGCAGAGTGATCTCCACATCACCTGTGCAAACACCAGTAGAGATTGTGACAACACCCTCAGTGCATTTTCATTTTACCTCAAATAATTTGCAACATACTTGAGCGTGAAGGAAGAATCACTGAGCATCAGTCATGTTTCACATGTCAAGAAATACGAGGAAGCCATTTAGTCCCTCAAACCTATTCCACATTCAATTACATCATTGCTTATCTGTCCTTCAACTCCGTTCACCCAATTTTTCTTCAAAACCCTTAATATCTTACCAACAAAAGTATCAGCCCTAAACAAAATTGCAATTTACTCAGGGTTTTCAAAGCAGGTGGGAGGGGGATTTCAGATTTGCACTATACTTTGTGCAAAGAATTTCATTCCTAAATGGCATTGCTCTTATTTTAAGATTACATGACCTATGAGGAATTTCCCTCATAGAAAATTAACAAGAGTTAAACAGCAGAATCTGAAGGTGAGAAATAAACTGACCACAACAAATTGGCTGGACCTGTTCGTGAGTGAATATACAATTAATGGAAGGCATTTAAGCATTTGGTCCAATTCAAGACCAGTACATGCCTCTCTAATGAAGAAGCTGAGTCACTTGGTGAAGGAACCAGGGCCAACAAACAAGCTAACAGATGCTATTAAGTATAAAAGATCTACTTAAGTGGAAATGCAATAAAGTAAGAGCACTAAAAAGATAGTGGAGGGAGTGAAACAAAAGTGATGAGAGACAAAGACAATCTTGCAAGTGATCTCTAAGCTAATAGTCAAGGTTTTCTTATAATTATAGCACGTTAGATTTATATTGCATCTTTAACATTACTAAAAACATCCCAAGTATTTCACAGAGGTGTCATGGACCAGACAAAATCCCCTAAAAATACATTTTTAAAGATAACTTCTTAAATAAGAAAAAATTGGGGTCTAGGCTAAGTATAAGGCATTGTATTCTGGATGCAGAGATGGCCAACAGACAGTAAGGTTTTCTTAAATAAATCCATAGTATCCGCTTTACTGGAGATAGAGAAAACCTAAAAATAAGTCAGGGGGTGACACTTAATAGCTTTGAAGCATGTAAAATGGAAAATTAAAATAATAATGGTACTTTGGACAAAGTTCCTGGAAGTTTCATATTTTCTCTATTAAAAGAAATAGGTGGGAAAACAGTTATTCCATCTTTTAATTGATAGGGAGCCACCAATCCAGAATGGGGTTTCTCAAGCACACATGATGTTTAACTAAGAAAATGACAACCAAAGTACAAGCCATTGTCTGACAACATAGAAGTTGTCAAACAAGAAGGAGGAAGGGAGAAATAGGAAAATATAACATCCACCTACTGGAATCTAGAGTTACTGAGATTTGACTGTTACCATTGATTTATATCAGTCTGGTTACATCTGAAGAACTTTTTGAAAAGGACACGAATATGCTAGACAGAGGGCTGTCTATAAAGACTTTAATAAGTCATGTGATACACGACAAGAAGTTAGGAGAACCAGTGGATGTGGTGTATTTTCAAAAGGTTTTAATAAAGTCCCACATAAGAGGCTATTGCTCAAAATTAAAGTACATGGACTTGGAGGACATACATTGGCATAGATTGAGAATTGGTTAGCAGACATGAAATTAAGAATAGGAATAAATGGGTCTTTTTTGGAGTGGAAGGTGATTAGTGGGGCATCAGAGCGATCAGTGCTTGGGTGGGCCAACTATTTACAGTAGACATTGATGTGGATGAGGGTATGAAAAGTACTATTTTCAAGTTTGCTGACAACACAGAATTAGGTGGGATTGTGACTTGTGAGGAGGATGTAAGCTTTTAAAGTGATTTAGACAGCTTGAGTGAGTAGGCAGCACATGGCAAATTTAATACAACAGTAGGAAAAGCAGAATGACAAAGTTTTGTTTAAACAGTTATAGATTGGAAGCGTTATTCTACAAAGGAACCTAGATGTACTTGCATACTAGTTAATGAAATTAAGCATTCAGGTGTGCAACAAACATTTAGAAAGTCAAATGTATTTGGCCTACACTGCAAGAGGATTTGAGTAAGGATGCCTTATTGCAGCTGTACAGCATCTTTGTGAGAACACACCTGAAGTAATGTACGTAATTTTGATCTTCTTACTTCAGAAAGAATAGGTTTGCCTGACAAGAAATGCAGCAAATGTTTACAAGATTGATTCTTATAATGGTGGGATCACTATATGATAAAAGATTAGGTCAACTAGGCCCATATTCACAGGAGTTTAGAAGAATGATAGGGGATCTCATTGAAACTTGTGGAACTCGAACAGAGCTGGTCAGACTGGATGCAGGCACAATGCTTTCCTGGCTTTGGGGGAAGGTGGCAGCTATGCAACTAGAATAAGGAGTCATGATCTCAGAAAACTGTGTAGGCAATTCACGACCAGGATGAAAAAGAAATTTCTTCACGAGTGGTGAATCTGTGGAATTCTCTAACACCCAAGGCTGTGAAGGTGAAATCATGGTATGTATTTAAGAAAGAAGAGTAGATTACTAAATATGAAAGATGTCAAAGGGCATAGGAAGAGGGTAGGAATATGGTGTGAGATAGAGGATCAGCCATCATCACACTGAACAGCAAAGCAGTCTCAATGATTGAATAGCATACTACTAGCTCTTTTTTCTACGTTTCTTAGCTTTCCACTGTATGTCAATGGTTCGGATAAATGAAAATATGCGTATATGTCTAACTATAGTGGTACAGATGAGGCAGCAAGTTAAAACTGGACAAAAGATAAAACTGACTGAGAAAATTTACAGCAGATTATGGGAAAAGAGAACAGAGATTGACATCAGAAAACTCTAAAAGACTAGCCACTGTGGTAAGTAGAATGGGGGGGGGGGGGCACAGTTTAAAAACAAAATGTCTCCCATTTAACTGATAATAGGAGAATTTTTTAATTTAGCTCAGAGGGTTGAGAGTTTGAAATGCTCTTCCCCAAACAGCAGTGGAGGCAGAGTCATCGAATACTCTTAAGGCTGAGGTAGAAAGATTATTCACTAACGAGGGAGTTAAAGATTATCCAGCGTAGGCAGAAATGCAAAGTTGAAGTCACAGTCAGATCAGCATGTAATCTGACCGAACGATGGAGCAGGCTAAAGGGGCCACATGACCTATACCCGCTCCTATGTTTTAATTCCAGGTTTCCAGCATCTGCAGTAAGGTCCTCCTGATGGAAATGTAATGATATTGATAAATATATTGGATGAAATCTATTTACCTCTCTTACCATTCTTGCATCCGTTCAAAACGGGGTTGTGTCAACCAGTCACAATCACTACATAGAACAAAGAAAATTACAGCACAGGAACAGGCCCTACGGCCCTCCACGCCAGATCCTCTATCTAAACCTGTCGCCTATCTTCAAAGGATCTGTATCCCTCTGCTCCCTGTCCATTCATGTATCTGTCTAGATACATCTTAAATTATGCCACCGTGCCCACCTCTACCGGTAAATCGTTCCAGGCACCCATCACCCTTTGCGTAAAGAACTTTCCACACATATCTCCCTTAAACTTTTCCCTAAACTAGAGTTGAGTTGTAAAATGGGCCAAAGTGATTCAAGCAAATTCCACATTCAAAGTGGAATGAACAAGCTGTTCAGTCTATCCATTCTTTCGGGGAGATATTAAACACTTTGAATTTGCTACCAAATGTCTAACAAAAGAATACTGGAGGCATTATGATCACAATGAACAAGTAATAAACTAGTAAATGGACTGCTGAATCTAATTTGGACAAGGCAGATTAAGACAATTGACAACATTGTATGGAGCTGGAGGAACACAGCAAGCCAGGCAGTATTAGAGGAGCAGGAATGTTGACATTTTGGGTCAGGACCCTTCAGAAGAATTTCTGAAGAAGGGACACAATCCAAAGCACCAACTTTCCTGCTCCTTTGATGCTGCCTGGCCTGCTGTGTTCTTCCAGCTCCATACTGTGTTGTCTCAAAGTCTATCTCCTGTAGTTCTTGCTCTCTCCGATTAAGACAGTTTTCTAGTCAATTTTTGCAAGGGGTAGCTGATGGGAGGTTACTGAAGGTGATGCTACTGTCTAAAAGGGGTTGGAGATAGGTTACACTTTAACAAGTGAGTACAGTTGCTTGGACTGCCCAAAATACTGAATCCGTATAACAGTTTCAAATGGGGCTCAGTGAATCACTCACATATAATTCATAAAGTCATGGATTCAACTTCAGGGACTTGAGCACATAATCCAAGCAGACATTCAGTACTGAGAAAGCATTGTACATTCAGACTGATCGAACAGTCAGAGATGCTGTCTTTCAAATAAGTAATTAAACCAATCTCTTCAGGTGACATAAAAGAAGCCCTGTCTATTGCAAAGAAAGCCTGGGGAATCCTGACAAGCGTTGATGACACAATATCACAAAAATAAAGCATTATTACTGTGTGTAGATTTTGCTGCAGATAAATTTCCAGCTAAATTTCCTGCATTACAACAATGACCACACTTCTAAAGCAATTAATGTGCTGTAAATTTGGAACTTCTTTAAATTTCAAGGATATACTTTATTCATTAAAGTCATAAGGTCATACAAGGGTTCTAAATTACATCTGTACAATCTTTGCAGAAAAAATAACAAATGAAACATTTACGTTTTGAAATTTCTCAGAGCTTCTCCACAGTTGCAAAAGGTAAGCATTTTCTACTTATCTAGGTAACTATTTATATTCATTTTGAGGCACTGAGAGGGTCTGACAACCAAACAGATTTTTGATGTGCTCTGGCAGGAAGCCCTGAGACTGTGGTCTTTCCTCACTTCACCTTGGCTACAGCTGCCCCAAGCTTTAATATGTCCCTCAGCATGTCGTCCTGGGCTTTGAAACGTGCCAGTCTGCAACACATGGTCGATGTCAACTCCTTACATTGGAAAATCAGAAGTTTTGGTTTGACCAAAGTGTGTCTTTCACCTGCGAATTGAAGGTCCTTCAGACACAGTCTACATGCATTCCAGGAACAGCCTGGAGGACACAGAGTCCTGCTTCACAGAGCTGTTCAGGACAAACATCAACAAAAACTACTGCATCTCTCTCTGGACCTTGTTTTCAAAGGCACATTCCTGAAGGAGAGTCTTTTCCACTCATGCCGCTTGCAGTTGCTTTCAGGGCAGCATGCAGAGGCACACAGAGACCAGGTGCGCAGGAAGGATCTGACAGGCAGTGCCCTCCTCACCACTGGCCAAGCTACATTTTGGTGCTTGTTAAAAAGTTCTGGTGATGAGGCATTCTGCTTAAGGAACAACTCACAGGATCCACCCTCTCCTTTACCCACAGTGTCTCGAGAACCATCCTGGTGGATTTACAGTTAAAAGGTGTTTTTACTACAATTCTTTCCATGAAGAACAGGTGATAGAGAACAGCCCAGCTACACAGAGTGCTCCGTTGCACAAAGGCCAGACCCATCCTTCACAACACCAGGACAAGCAGAACCTCAGCACAAAGTGACATTTGGTGTTTGTGTACCAAGGGCATATGCATGGCTTGATGCAGTCTCACATAAAGATGACCATCAGGATAAGGGCAAAATTAGTAAGTCTTTCCTCTCCCTGTCCAATACTTCGTACCTGGTGTGCCTATGGGCACAGTCCATCTTTGACCTCCAGATAAGGTGAAAGATGGCTTGGAGGAGTGCAGTGGTGCAGAGCTGGAAAATGGGCCAGACCTGCGCCACATACAACAACACCGAGTGCACCTCACACCTGATGATCAGGTTTTTAGTCACAATGGAAAGGGAGCAGTACTCCCATAAGCCCAGTTTTGCCTCACCTTGATGATATGCTCCTCCCAAAAGTTTGTGCATCCTCTAGCCCCTCTGAATCATGTTCCCAGCACCTTCAGGTAATCTTCCCTGACAATGAAGGGTATAAAGGATCGATCAACCCAATTTGGGCTCACTCTTGCCTCCCAATGCCAATGCAAATAGGTCACAGATGCTCATTATTCTACACACTGACAACAGATCCAAGCAGAAAATGGCAACTTTGTCCATGTACATGGAAGCTTTGACCTGCAGGCTCCTGCTGCCTAGAAGAGTCACCCCGTCAAGCTCCCATCCTTCCTGATGAACTCAACAAAAAGCTCTATACAAACACACCGTGCCTAATTCTAGATCTGATTGGGAAGCTTTCTAATTCCAACCTGTTGATTGAGACTGTACGAATGATATTGGTGTACACCAGTCAGATCCAACTATGGATTCCTTCACCAAAGCCCATTTTGGACAGCATATTATACATGTAGGTGTGCAATATCCTGTCAAAGGCCTTCACCTAGCTCAGGCTGATGAGACGGGTATCCACCCCCCTGACCTGCACGTAGGTGAGTGTATCCCTGACAAGAATAACACTCTCAAAGATCTTCCTGCCCGGTAGAGGGATGGAATCACTAATGCCAGAATAGACTTGACACAGTTGGCGATGACTTCGGACAGGATTTTGCAACCTACATTCAGCGTTGAAATTGGTTACCAATTTCTGATTTCCTCCTTCTTCCCCCTTCTGCTTGTGTACGAAGGTAATGATACCCTTCGTCATAGATTCACATATGCTAACTGTCAGGAGCATAGTGTTGTATACGTCCAGCAGGTCCTGGCCCATCAAGTCCCGCACAGCCAAATACAACTTGGCCGGTAAGGCGTCACACCCTGGAGTTTTACTCTTCTCAAAAGACACGAGGGCTCTAGTCAGCTCATTAAGAGATAACACCTGATCCAGCCTGTGTTGTTGTCCAAGAGTGATAGGTAGCAGGAATAGACCAGAGACCCTGCTGTCTGGAGGCTTTATGTCACAATGTCTCAAATAAAAAGTATTTGCTGATCCTCAAGATGTCAGACTTGCATGATGTTACCAAGCCACCTTTTCTTTAGGCCACTCAGAGCTCTCCCTGTGCACTTTCAGGAAGAAGGAACCTGAACATATCTCGTCTTGTTCCACAGAACCAACCCCTCAACTTGAAGCTTATCTTAGAGGCCTCCCACACCAACAGCATGGCTTGTTGGCTCTTTGTATCTCCAGATCCTCTTTGATATCAACCTCCATTGAGTGCAGCAGGAGCAGATTCTGCATGCATTTCTGGAGCTTTGACAAATTCACCATCTCTCACACGCCTTCTGAGCACCTTTAGGGATGAAGAACCTTGATGTTCCCTTTGATTATTGCCACCAGTCTGCTGGAGACTCAAAGAGGGGTGTCACAGTTCTCCAACCTTTGTAATTCATCACTATTCTGAAGTCAAAAGACTGACATTCAGCTTCCATGTTCCCTTGCTGGCCCACTGGTCATTCTGCAGGTGACAGCTAGCCAACAGGAGGCAGTGGTCAAAGAACACCTAATTGACATCGGTGGATTTGACCGAAAATGCTTTGGACACAAACAGGAAATCTATCTGTCTAGCCACAACCAGGTGTATCTATGCTGTTATGTCCACAGGGGTGCAGAAGACATGAAGTGTGGTATCTTTAACCGTTCTCATCAAGAATGTGGACATGGTGTCCAGCCTATAGTCAGCCCCTCCATATTGACCAGCCACAGCGATGACATGGCTAAGTCACCAGCCAGAGCGATGACGTGGCTAAGTCACCAGCCAGAATGACTGGCTTGGACCATGGTAGCAGCAGCAGGAACTGAAGAATGGCCAGACCCTGACTCTTAACCAATGGGGGATAAATGTTATTTGGTCTCAGAGAAGCACTTCTGTAGATGAGGTCTGCTATGAAGAGGCAGTACCTACCACCTCTTTAACTTCAGAGGTAGTGAAGTTCCTTCCTCTCAGCAGAATACCCAGGCCCAGAGGAATGGCAATTGTTACCCCACCAACCAAACTGATGGCCCATGGGCCCACTAGCTCAACCATTTCCTGTAGCTGCTGAGGTGTAGGACCCTGCACTCCTCCAGAAACAGGACGCCTGCTTTCATGTTGTCCAGGTAAGTCAATGTGGAGAGACAAAGTGCAATGACTTTTACACTACGCACATTACTCTGGCAACTTTCGGGCCCACTTTAATCCCCAGACTGTCCACTAAAGGTTCACATATGGTCCTGTCATACAAAGGTCATGAAAGATTAAAAATGCAAGTTGTTTCCCAATCTATCAAATTCTTTACTTATTATTCCCCTTTAAGTGCTATCAGGAAAGTTAAACATTTCAAATATTACCTCAGTTTTCCTCTGTTCCTAGTCTTTACCTGCATTAATGTATCCTGAATGACTACTTACCCTTTTTTCTCATTTGTCCTGCCTGTTCTTTCTAAATAGGCTCAACTGGCAGTTTCATGCCTGTTATTTAACTCTTTTACCTGGATTTATAGACAATAGAAGAGCAGCTAATCATGCTGCAAGTTCAAAAACAAAGAGCTGGAAAAGCTCAGCAGGTCTGGCAGCATCTGTGAAGGGAAAAAACAGTTAACATTTCTGGTCCAGTGACCCTTCCTCCGAACTGATGGTGGCTGGGACATTACATTGTTACGTCAGTTCTGAGGAAGAATCACCAGAAACGTTAACTGTTTTTTTGTTCACAGATGCTGCCAGACCTGCTGAGCTTTTCCAACCGCTTTGTTTTTGTTCCTGTTCCTGATTTACAGCATCTGCAGTACTTTTCGTTTTTATGCTGCGAGTCAAGCCTGTTGACTACCATCCTGGAAAATAAGCAAATAAGCAAAACTGACAGCCTAAGGCTAACAGAGTTATTAGGCACCTCAGGGGAACAGCATGAAAATATGGAGAATGGTTGGCATATGGAGAATGGTTGATGTTGTGCATCAAGGAAAGAGAAGGCTAATAATCAAAAGTAATCTTCCTTCATATCATTACGAAATCAGAGATTAGCATTGCCTTTGGGTCACCATCTGCAGTGCTCCCATCACTCAAGCAGGAAACTGATTTTAATTATCATTGTCTCCTCATTAAATTATGTAAGTACGGCAACAGATAGAATTACCTAGTGTGTAATTACATTTATTCCATGTCACTGAGCAACACGAAATACATACTCTGTTCAATAACTGTGGACATTCCAAGCTGACTTCTGATATTTCTACACGTCTCTGAAGCAGCAACTACAATTCTACTGCAAACACACTGAACATTAAACATACAGACATACAACACAGGACCAGGAGAAGGCCATTTGGCCACTTGAGCCTGCTCCGCCATTTTACAAGCTCCAGGCTGCTCTTATTGTATCCTCAATTTCACATTCCCACCTGACCCCCAATAACCTTTCAGCCCATTGCTTACCAAGACCTATTCACTTCCTCCTTAAAAACATTAAAAAGATTCTGCTTCTACTACCTTTTTAGGAAGATTTTCAAAGGCTTGCAATCCTCAGAGAAAATGTTTTGCCTTAATGTCTTAACTGGGCAACCCTTTATTTTTAAACAATGACCCCTCATCGGTGTCGCAAATAGATCAATGTGCAGGTAAACTTGGTGTATTCACAATTCAAATCAAAATTAAGGTGCCAATCCTTGAGAGGTCAGAGCATTCTTCATCACTTACAGAGGTATTCCATTCTTCAACACCATTATCTTTTTAGTTTCAGATTGATTCAAAGTTATAAAGTAACAAATGACGTCATGACCCTGATATTCTGATCAGGTCATAATCACTATTTCCACCTAGAATCAGACTAAAACCCTCCAACTTGTGTTTGGGTGTCTCGTATGCTGAAGATTCCTTGACAGGTGTTTCTTGTTATGAACCTGTCCAAGAATCAACAAATCCAGGAGTGAAAAGAATCTGCAATGGGAAGCATCCGTCCTTTTGCAGCAGTCGGTTCTGTTACTTAAACGTTCAGCAATACAGGCAGCCATTTTGACAGCTGCTGTGAAATGATAAGTATGCAAGTTAAGAGTGGAGTTAGGGTGGGAATTGGTTAAGGGGTTAGGATGCCACATGGGTAGCAAGGCAAGGTGCCAGGTAAATGATGTACAGCTTAAGGTAGATTAGGGGTTCAATCTAGGGACAAGGGTTCAGGCTGTTGGGAGTGGGTGGGGGTTGTTCGGCAATGTTGGATCACAGAAGACAAACAGACAGGTGACCAGGTCCAGAGAGATCAATGAGCATTGAAAAAGATTCCAGTAACCATGCTGAGGACATGTGCTCTAGAACTAGCCCTTAGCCAAGCTGTTCCAATGCAGCAAAACCAAACAAATGCACCAACCAGCAAAGTGAAGAATTGCCCAGGTGCTTCTGTCTGCAAAAAGCAGAAAATCATCCAACCAGACCAATCACTGCCTTTGTCACTCTACTCTTGATCATCAGGAAATTGATGGGAGGGTTTCTGGAATGCTATCAAGCAGCAGTTGATTAGCAATAACGCACCATACTAACACTCAGTCAGGCCACACCACAGTCAAATATGGCTGAAAAGATAAACTCCGGGACACGACGGCCCGGAATTGACTGCCCTTGACATCAAGGCAGTATTTGACCCCTTATGACACGAAGTAGTCCTAGCAAAACTGGAATCATTAGGAATTGGGAAAATCTCTCCAGTGATTGGAGACATACCCTGCACAAAGTAAAATGGTTGTAGCTATTGGTACTCAAGTATCTCAATCCAAGGATATCTCTGCAGGAGCTCTTTATAGTAGGGGTCTAGGCCCAAACATCTTCAATAAAAAGCAAAAGAACTGTAGTTGCTGTAAATCAGAAACATAAAACAGCAATTGCTGGAAAAGTTTGGCAGGTCTGACAGCATCTGTTGAAAGAAATCAGAGTTAAGCCTTCGGGTTGAATGACCCTTCCTCAGAACCTCTAAGGAAGGGCTACTCTGCAAAAAACGCTAACTGATTTCTCTCAAAAAAATGCTGGCAGACCTGCCAAGCTTGTCCTGCAATTTCTGTTTTTGTTTCCCAAAGGCCTTTAGCTGCTTCAATCACAAGGTCAGCAGTGTGAATATTTCTGATGTTCAGCACCACTCAATTCCTCAAATAATGATGCAGATTGTCTTCATATTCAGTGAAGCCTGGACAGCATCTCTGTTTGGAGTGATAAGTTGCAAGTAACTTTCAGCTTCAAGTGCCAGGCAACAACCATCTCCAACAAGGGACAATCTAATTATCACCCCTTGACGTTCAATGACATTAACGTTGTTGAATCGGCCACCATCACCCTGGGATTGACCAGAAACTGAACTGGACTAGCCACTCAAATACTGTGGCAACAAAAGCAGTCAGAGGCTGGGAATCTTGCAGTGAATAACTCACCTCCTGACTTGCCAATGTCTGTCCAATACCTTCAAGGCACAAGATAGGAATGTGGCAGAATACTATCCAGTTGCCTGCATGGTTATAGCTCCAACAACACTCAAGGAGCTTGGCACCATCCACAAAAAAAATCCCAATTGATTAGCACTTCATCCACTACTTTCAATATTTGTTCCTTTCATCACTAATGCAGTCGCACCATTGTGTACACAAGACACACGACAGTGATTGTTTCAACTGCACCTTCTAAATCTTGAAGCTCCATCACCTAGAAGGGTAAAGGCAGCAGCTACATGGGAACACTGCCAACACTACCGAGTTCCCTCTAACCTATAATCACCATCCTGACTTGGAACCATATCATTGCTCATTCATTGTTGCTAGAGTCAAAATCTTGAAACTTCTTCTGTAACAGCACTTTTGGTGTACTTCACCCCAAGGACAATAACAGTTCAAGAAAGCTGCTCACGACTACCTCTTTTGGACAATTCAAGATGGGCAATAAAGGGTTAGGAAGGAGGCTTCAAGTAATTAAAAAAAACATAAAAATAGGAACAGTATGCTATTTGGCCCTTTGAGTCTGTTCTACCATTCATTATGATCATGGCTGCTCATAGAACTCATTTCCTGATCCTACTTTCTCCCCATGCCCTTTGATCTCTTTTGCCCTAAGAACTACATTTAGCTCCTCCTTGAAATCATTCAATCTTTTGGTTCAACTGTTTTCTGTGGCAGAGAATTTCACAGACTAGCCACTCTCTGGGTGATTGCAGCAAGACATACCAACTTCTGAATTGAATCGCCTCACAATGATGACCAACATACCATTTGCCTTCTTCACTGTCTGCTGCACCTGTGTGCTTCCTTTCAGCAATTAGAATACAAAAAACACCCAGGTCTAGTTGCACCTCCCCCATTCCTAATCTACCATCATTAAGATATTAATCTGCCTTCCTGTTTTTGCTACCAAAATGGATAACTTCACATTTCTCCATAGTATATTTCATCTACAAAACATTTGCCCATTTACTCAACTTGTCCAAATCACACTGAAGCATCTCTGCATCATCCTCTTAGTTCACTCTCCCATCCAACTTGTTGTGTCACTTGCAAATTTGGAAATATATTTAGTTCCCTCACCTAAATCATTAATATATATTGTGAACACAGAAAAGCAGCATTGAGGTACATTAGAAGAGGCAGTACAAAAACAAAGTAGAAAATATGTCAAAAAAAATTATTAGGAAAACAATGAGAAACTGTGCAATTAGAGGAGCAGCAAACCAAGCAAATTACAGCTATATCATTTAAAAAATAGTTTTATGAGAAAAGGACCATAAGGGATAGGTAGGAGATAATATAAAGACAATGGTAACAGTTAACGATAGAGGGATGGCAGAAATTTTAAATAACTATTTTGATTCAGTATTTGATCAGTCAGATGCAAACAGGTAGACATAATACTTAATTGTGAGAAGGGTGATGACAAATTAACTTTATTCAAAAGAGAATAAAGTCCCTGGTGTTAATGTGTCTAGAATTACTTGTCACATATAATCATTTGTTAGGAAAAGGTACAGTGCCAGAGTACTGGCAAATAGCTCATGCGACTCCTACATTTAAAAAGAAGCCAAGACATTTTCAGGACATTACTGACCAATCAGATGAACACCAGTGGTTGGAAAATAATGTAATTCTTACAGAAGGACAGAATAGTAGGATATTTACAAGAAATATGCTAATGAACAGTCAGCATGAATTTTAAAAGAGAAAGTCTTGTTAACTTAACCTTATGAAGTCTGCAAGGCAATGGAGAGGAGGCAATAGTAATACAGATGTAATTATCTTGATTTTCAAAAGGTCTTTTACAATAGATTAATAAAGTCAGAGAACAGAATCCAGAGACAAGTGGTAGAATGAATTCTAAGCTGTCTGCAAGACATAAAAGCAAAGAATGGGAGTAAAGGAGTGACAGAAGATGGGAAGTTGTGTTTCACAAGGAACATTCCTGGGGTCACTACTCATCATAACGTACATTAATGACTGTGGAATCAAAGTATCAATTTCTAACTTCACATGTGATAACCCAATTCATGTGGAGGGAGGGTAGTCAATTGTGAAGTGTACTGCAACAAATTACAGTATAGACAAATATTGGGTAAATGAAGTTCAACAAATAAAAGTTAGATGCCATGTTTTGCTAGGAAGAATGGGGTGATCAATTTTTAATTAGAAGAGCTTAATTTACATGGTAGATGAACAAAACAATCAACACACAACTACATTAAACACTACATATTGTGGAACAGACATAAACAGATATTGCTGGAGAAAATCAGAGGGTCTGGCAGCATCTGTGGACAGAAAACAGACTTAACATCAAGTCCAGTGACCCTACTTCAGAACTAAATAACATGCCACAGCCAAGCAAGATGACAAAAATATAAACCAAACACCTCATTTTACTTGCAGAAAAATTGAATTTAAAAAGTAGGACTGTTTAAACTACCCTAAACCTGTATCAAACTTAGATCTTGAGAGCAGGCCATCTTAGGCTCATCAATCTTGCTCTCCATCTTGGTTAGATAGTTCTGCACGCAGTCTGGTCACCTCAGTAAAACAGAAATGTTCTAAAGACACAGGCAAATGTGTAAACAAGATTTACATAGATGCTAGCATGAGCAAAGTATTGATAGGCTGAAACTCCTCTGTTTCCTGAAAAGACCTAATTACACACCTTTAAAATTATGACAGCTTTTGTCAGAACAGACACAGAGAAATTGTTTCCTCTTAAGACGATCACCAAGAATCACAAAGGGAAACTCAGAATAAGGTTCTCAACACAGAATACAGAATATATAGCTGAAGCAAATTACGTGGATTCATTTAATGCGAAGATGGACAGGTGGACGAAGAAGTGTTTTAGAGGGCTCCACTGGTTGGATTGAGGAGGCTCAAATGGAGCATGAGCACTGACAGTATATCCTAGGTAATTAATGACACAACTGTCAACTAACCAGTAATTTATAAACGTTTAATATGATTAACTGTTGTGCTCAATGTCTGCATTGATAAATGTAGGGATAATGTCCAAGTTTCACGGCTTCCTGGATCTGTTCAGTTGGTTATTCAGCATCCGCGATTCCTTCTTTCTCCACGTACCGAGCTGAAGGCCTAGAACATCAGCTCAAACCCGCGTTCTTAATATTCACAACATTCAGTAAGTGCCCGATCTCAGTCACCCTCACACCGGCCCACAAGCTGAATTACTCTCCAGCCCTCTGCCTCCCTCTCTCTCTCACCTCGGTTCCGCTCCGCCATTTCTGCGGCCACAGCATCCGGGATTCACGCAGAGGGTGGGACCTCCTGTCCATCAAACCGGCAAAGGCGGGGCTACATGCATTTCAATCCGTGAGAAGTGAGGCCTCCTGTCCATCAACCCGGAGAGGTGGGGCCACCTGTCCATCAACGAGAGAGGTGGGATTACCTACGCAACGTAATGCTGAAGTGCTGGTGGGATGGGCTGGACAAAATCCGAAGTAACGACACCCGGTTCTCGTCCAACTGATTTATTTGAAATCACAAACTTTCGAAGCTCCTTCATAAGGTGAAGTGAGAGAGAAGCACACAAAATTTATAGGCAGACAGATCAAGAGCCGAGAGATCAAAAGATCATACAAATGGTGCGAGTGGAGTTGTCGAATAATAAATCTGCAGCAGATCAAAAGTGTCCTTCTGGTCTGAGTAAAGTGTCAACATCTGAATATCAAGCAAAGCAAATGACCTATAATCTGATTAAATGAGGCAGAGATACAAATACAAGAAACTAAAAATAAGGTGGTACTGGAGACAAATCAAAAGACTGGAATAACATAATAAATATGAGTCACATGCTGAATGCGACTCATGGGAATGGCCAGTTAAACCCTGGAGTTGGTTACATGTCAACTATCCAGGTCTTTTTATGGCTCAATGTACTTAGTCATTGCAGATACCCACTCAAAGTGGTTAGACATCCATAGTGTTCATTTGTCAAACACAGGAGCAGTGAGAGAAAAAACTGTGCATCTTTTGCAATACATGGACTCCAGCAGTTTTGGCCACAGATAATGGGCCAATGTTTACTAGCAGAGAATTTGAATATTTCTTAAAGTTGAATGGGATTCAACATATAAGGAGAGCTCCATACCATCCATCATCTAATTGCCTGGCAGAAAGAGCAGTCCAAATTGTCAAGGCTGGTTTGAAGAAAGAGTATACAGCTTCACCAGAGACCAAACTGTCTTGGTTCCTCTTTGATTAAAGCACCACTCCTCATGCATTTATAAAGATGGTTCCAAACAGTTGCTAATGGGGTGAAGACTCTGCACCAGGTTAAATCTGATCCTCCCGGACTTGGGGTGGGATGCATGTGAAACAGCAACAGAAACGCCAGTGTTGGATGCCACGCTCCACCAAGTGAGAGAGACAGTTTACTTCACGGGACAAATGTTGATGTAGGAACCTTGAAAATGGCCCTGAATGGGTAAGATGTGCCAGCCTCGATGCAAGGCCAGGAGTGGTGACGTATAAAGTTCATGTAGGAATGATGGTCCTGACAAACACGTGGACCATATGAGAGCTGCAATGTCACAAAAGATGTGGGAGCAAAACATGCCCTTCTTCTTGAAACAGTTGAAAAGGCTGTCAAAAACCATGAGTTCTCCCGTTCCAGCAAGTGTTGAGGAGACCTCTTAATCTGAGATTAACACAGCATATCTCACTGCATTGACCACCATCTACAAAGCATAAGGCAGGGGCATGATGGAATTCTCCCAGTTGCTTGGATGGATGCAGCTCCAATTACAATCAAGAAGCTTGACACCATCAAGGACAAAGCAGCCTGCTTGATTGACACCATATCCACAAGCATCCACTCCCTTCATCACTGATGCTCAGTAATAGCAATATGTGCCATCTATAAGGTGCACTGCAGACATGCATCAAAGATCAAAGTTGCTGGAAAAGCTCAGCAGGTTTGGCAGCATCTATGACGGAAAAACAGAGTTAAAATTTCGGGTCCGGTGATCCTTCTGAGGAAGGATCCTGACTTGGAAATATGGTGTCGCTTCTTCACTGTTGCTGGATCAAAATCCTGTATTTCCTTCCCTAAGAGCATTGTGGATTGATGTGTACAGAATACGGGCTGCAGTTAGTTCAAGAAGACCTTC
The DNA here is from genome assembly GCF_030684315.1 of Stegostoma tigrinum. Lineage (NCBI taxonomy): Eukaryota > Metazoa > Chordata > Chondrichthyes > Orectolobiformes > Stegostomatidae > Stegostoma > Stegostoma tigrinum. The sequence goes on along the minus strand of NC_081370.1, from coordinate 34,970,628 downwards.
GGCTTCCACCGGCTTCCCAAGGGCAACTAGAGATGGGCAATAAATGCTGGCCAACCAGTAATGCCCATACACCATAAATGAATTTTAAAAATGACAATATGTACACTGTTTGCATCCGCTTTGCAGTTTGCCTTCCACATTTTTGTGTAGTCAGCAAATTTGGCTACAGTACATTTGCTTCCTTCCTCTAAATTATTGATAATATATTGTAAACTTACCCTTGAACAAACTATATGGGAAGGGAGGGGAGCAATTTTAATCAAACATTATATATCTAAAAATAACACGGTGTGAAACTGGATGAACACAGCAGGCCAAGCAGCATCAGAGGAGCAGGAAAGTTCTAAAAGCTGATTAGTTATAATAGTCGTAGGTCTGAGGTGTGTGGGCGTCCCCTGCCTCAGCGGGCGGGGACTGTATTGGTGAGTGGGTCTTCATTTGTGGGCGGTGCCAGCCTCGTGACAGGGGGCGGCCTCTATGGGCGGGGATATTAGGCTCATGGGCGGGACCTTTCACTTCGGACGAGTCCCGTTTCTGTGGATGGGTTTGTGTCCAGCATCCTTTATGGGCGGGCCCTGGCTTAATGGGCGGGGACATGGTCTTTGGGCGGGGTCTCCCTCCGTGTACGCTTTCTGTCTCTGTGGCTTCGATTGGGTCCCGATAGGAGGGCTCTACCTCTGTGGGCGGGCATGAACCGAAGGGCCTGGCCGGTATCCGTAGGGCGGTGTCAAACTAAGTGGGCGGGGCCAGACTACAAATATGGGTGTGGTTAGGGCCCACAGGCGGACGCCCTTTGTGGGCGGGGCATAACCTTCCAGGCCGATCCTCTCTCCCTCAGTGGGCGGGGCCCGTGTCCATGGGAAGAAGCATTCTGCTCTGGGCGGGCTTTTGGGTCTTCGGACACCGTGGGCGGTTCTGTAGAGCTGGAGGTGGCTCTGATGTGCGCTGCGCCGCTCCGGACTGGGGATGGAGCTGAGTCGGCTGATCGAACAGATCGAGAGCGAGGATCAAGATATAGTGCTTGCAGCGCTCCAACTTCATAACACGGAGGTGAGTGTCAACAGAACACCGGGGCCCTGGGACACTCTGATCGAATGTGGTAATGGAGCTGGATTACATCGGGTAACTCTCTGGACCTGAGCGGCACCTGGGCCAAGGGCAAAGGCCAAACCCGCTTTACCCAGTAAACAGCAACAATTGCAGCCTTCCTCCCTCCGGAAAGCAATTGCAGCCTGCCCAGGCCCGGGATTTACCGTTAAACCTAAACCAGCCAATACCAAAGCCGTGTTCCCGACTGTGCCCCGCCCCCATGCACAGGCCCCGCCCCCTCAGTGTTCTCCTCCCCCTCCCAATCGTTTCACTACCCCTTGAGCACCTCTTCCTCCCTCGTCTTCCCAGTGTAGAGTGAGCACCTTAAGTACCCCTGCCATTGCTGCAGGAAATTTGCCTCATCACCACTCACCTCCAGCTGTTCCGGAATTGAGGAGCTTCAGAAGTCCCAGTGGGCCTGAAGCTATGATCCAGTGCTTTGGTTCCAGTTTGATGTGTTTGAGTCCTGTATCTGGCAATCTTTTGAGGTTCATGGGGGCTTGTAAATACAAGTGTCTGTGCAAATCTGGTGAGGATGGTATGGTGGCTCAGCGGTTAGCACTACTGCCTCACAGCACCAGGGACTGGAATTCGATTCCACTCTCGGGTGACTGTCTGCCTCCAGTTTGTACATTCTCCCTGTGTCTGTGTGGGTTTCCTCCCACAGTCCAAAGATGTGCAGGCTAGATGAGTTAGCCATGGGAAATGCAGGAGTATTGGTTAGGAGGATGAGTTTGGGTGGGATGCTCTTCAGAGGGTTGGTGTGGACTGGATTGGCTAAATGATCTGCTTCCACACTGCCAGGATTCTGTGATTCTAGGTGTGAGTTGGTTGGGTGGCTGGGACTCTGGAAAACCATTAACTTAGGAAGGAACAGAAAAAGATGCTGGAAAAGCTCAGCAGGTCTGGCAGCATCTGTGAAGGAGAAAACAGAGTTAACATTTCGGGCCCGGTGACCCTTCCTCAGTTCCAACCCGAAATGTTAACTCTGTTTTCTCCTTCACAGATGCTGCCAGACCTGCTGAGCTTTACCAGCAACTTTGGTTTTGATCCTGATTTACAGCATTGCAGTTCTTTTGGTTTTTATCTCAGGAAGGAAGTTGGTATCCTAGGCTCTGAGAGTGTTTTAGTGGCTTTGTGATGGGGCTGCCAAGGACTGAGAGCGGGAGTTCTGGGAGTATGTGGTCAGGGTTTTGAGAGAGGTTGTTTGGTAGACTGATTGTCTGGGACCCTGAAGGCCCCATCACGTGGTGAAGAAGCTTAGGGTCTGATCTATGTGCCATGAAGGTTAAAGCTGGGGTTGTGACAAATCTTTGAGTTGGACTGTGTGAGTGGCTTGTGGGTGGAATTGCTGATCTCTGCAATCCAGGTACAGACAGAGTGCCTATGCGAAACCTGCATTCTGGCTTTCTGATTTGTATTTCAAACTTGGAGCAGCTTGCGTAGTTATTCAATGTATGAACTTCAATCAATGGTGACAATTCACTTTCTGTTAAACTTCCAACCAAAAGCAGGATAACAGCTGCAAAGCCAATATGCAAATGCATTTTTCTTTCTTTAGCTTGAATATTGCTGGCAGAAGGGAGGAGTGAGAGAAGTATAGTGATAGAAGAGAGAGTGTAGAGAGATTTTGATGAAGATTGGAATCAGGATGTTGAGGGTTGGGGTGGGTTTGGGATGGAGATTGGATTGTTGAGAGTTATCAATGTAGAGGGGTCACACTAGAGGCTCCGTCCAAGAACACAGTAGTTTAGATAACATCCTAGCAGTTTGTAAAATTGCATCCAACATATTTAGTAATTCTAGGAAAAATAATGACCATTAAAATGTTTTTAGCTTATATAAAAATGGAACTGACACAAATGTCACCTGCCCTAATAGCTCCGGCAGCATGGTATCAATCTTATTTGATAATGCTCTCTTGGACATTTTACCATGTAAAGATGTCATATTGCAAGTAGTTGATGCATGATTGTGGGAATTCTGTTCAGGCCCTTGGGTTTCGAATGCTTTCTAGAGTTTTGACGTTCAGAGCTGGAACCGTACTTGTTCTCCAGAGACTTTGGATATAATTCCCTCCAGTACATGAAGTGCTCCAATCTGTGCGGTTGTGAAGAAATTTTCTATCCTTTTCAGTTATGATAAGGTTCAAATAAATTTATGTCACACCAGTTCTGGTGAATCTAATGAAATCAGTGTTCGGTGATTGAGTCCTGCTGTAAAGAGAGTCAGGACATGAATGTATTTATAATCCAAGATCTGCATCAAACCCTAGATTTACACACTCTTAAAATGGGCAAGATGGTAATAAAGGAGTAGGCATGACAACATGTTTGTCATCAAATATGCTAAGAGAATTTAGTGAACAGTGTCCAGTTCTGTGACCTGGCTCAGAATCTTTACAGCCATTAATTTTTATAATTTTCATTTTAGGTTGACTTATCACTTGAAACACTACATTGACCACCCAATCCTAGTCTTGATAAGTTGATGGAGAACTGATATTTTGAACTGACTTGCGAAGTCACTTCAAAGATCAGTTATGAGTCACCTACCAGATGTAGGTCTGAACTCTGATACAAGCCCAGACTGGATAAACTTGGCAGGTTTCCTTCCTTAAAGGACATGAATGAACCATATGCGTTTTCATAATAAACCAGCTTCATGGTCACCTTTATTGTGATCAGTGTGTTGGGTGATGGCAAGTGTTGTGATTGACGCAGTTTATCCTTATAGGTCCACATTATATGTGGCACAGTCCACATTTCACTGTTGAATTATGGTGTTTAATATTATAACATGCTGACAATAATATGCTGACTGAAGATGAATATGATACTTGAGTGTTTGTGAACGAGGTCAGCAGCAATCAGATAATGTAGCTAATGGAACTACAATCTTCTCACTTGTACGTACAATTCTTTTTCTAACATTTGTCAATAATTTTGTAGAAATAACTAAAAGCAATCGTTTCTGCTGTCTTACAATTTCTATTTCTCATCCTTCTCTTTCAGAATTCTCAACGTTTCCTATTTGATGTGGAGGATAGAGAACTAAGACAGGTAAGGTATAGAGAGAAGCGATTGTTGGGAGCAATAGGATGGAGGAAGCTGAAGTTTAGAGACCCTGAGAAATAGGGAAAGGCAAAGGGATAAGTGGGTGCATTGGGTAAAGAGATTTGTGCAATAAGGTGACAGGATTGGAGAAACAGTTTAGAGAAAAAAAACTTGAGTAATTGCAAGGCTCATGCAGAGTTGTTTAGAAAATGATGAACAGCTTTTATTGAAGTTCATAATCTACAGGATCCAAAAGCAAATTAAAGATAAACACAAACAGCTTTTACCCTCAGGCTTCACCATGGGTGATTCATTATTATTTGAGTTACCTTTCACTGCGGAACTCTGGTTAGGTGAATTTGCTCTCTTTGGAACTAAAGGCAACAGGACAAGGTTTAAAGAGATAATGGGAACTGCAGATGCTGGAGATTCCAAGATAATAAAAGGTGAGGCTGGATGAACACAGCAGGCCAAGCAGCATCTCAGGAGCACAAAAGCTGACGTTTCGGGCCTAGACCCTTAATCTAGCAATTTGCACTTAATGTTTTATTTTCCCCATCAGCAAAGAAAACAAATCTCTGCGTATATCTCTCTGAACCAGTGGCAGTAAATATTTTCGCACGGTGTGGGACACATTTCAATGTTTCTAGTCCTTGGATGGAAGAGGACAGGACACAACAGTAAATATGAAATTCATGGAAAGGTCTAAAAGCAGTAATTTTATAATTTTAAAGAGTAATTAATAGTAATGAGCATTTAAAAAGTGTCAATCAGGAAAACTCAATCATTAAACCAATTTTTGTCCTTCTGGTTAAGAAGCAGGGCTAAAGAGAGAAAAATAATCAGTCCCAATTTATGATCACTGGGAAAGGGGGTGATAACTGAACAAATGAGTTTAGTTTTTTAATCAACACCTACCTTGGGTCTCCTTTGGTGGGGCACACCCTGAGCTAGCCACGCCAGAATTGCAAGTGAAAATGGATTTGAAACGGAGTTAACTTCCAGCTTGGGTTTTTTGCTTCTCGGAGCCTGCTTTCCCTCTCTTTCTCTTCTTTCCCTATCCTGTATACTTATCCCTCTCCCTCTTTCTATCTCACTATTTTTCTCTTTCTCACTACTTTTACCTTCTCTGTAACATTTCTGCCCCCACTGTCTTTCTCCTTTAGATCTGTCTGACTTACTTTGTGCTGTTATTTTCAAGAAAACAATTCATGGTGCTTTGTGCTTCCAACATTTACCAATCCCTGCCTTCACACTCGGAGCCCAGGCCTCTTCCCACAGCCTTCCTATGGCAGCCAGAAGCTGTTGTTGCCCACCTCCAGCTTGCCTTTCAATGCTGGCAGTGTGGACCTGGCTTGCTGTCCCTGACTAGCCAAGGGAAGCTGCTCAAGCTAGTCAGGTCCTCCATACTTCTACTCAGCCCTGCTTGTCATGGCCATCTCGAACGCCCCAGCCAAGATCTACCTGTACACAGCTGTAAATGTTCCCTTTTTACAAGAACAGCAAAGTGGATTGGCAGAATTCCTACTGCCCACCTATTTCTAAACAACTTCCGATCCAGGTCAGAGGCCCCATCCTGGCCGCAGATAACACTCCGTTCCTCCTGTGAAATACTGCGGATGCCGGAGATCTGAAATAAAAACAGAAAGCCTCCTATATTCAGAGCAGGCTTGCTGACTCACCACCATGGCTTGTTTTTAAGTAGAACATCCTGGACATCAGTGTTTTGCTTTCATTTGGTTTCAATTAGTGATGCAGTGATGGAAGTCTCATTGATGCATCATAATGACTCACTTTCCAAAACGTGTTCACTGAGCCAAGAGGGAGGTATAACTGAGAAATTTATAAACAGAAAAATGGCCAGATAGTTGATTGTCTTGAAGATATCAACAGTTTGATTGAGTTGGTGCAAAAGTAGCAAATGGAACTCAATTTGGAGCAGTGTAAGGTCAAACATTTGGATAGGACAAACATAGCTAGGAAATACAATAAACAGAAGGGTACTGAGAAGGGTGAAGGAAGTAAGAAGCTTTGGACTGCCTGTCCACTTGTTCCTGAAGGTGGAAGGACAGGTCGATCAGGTGGTAAAGGCATAGAGCTTTCTTTTATTGGGTAAGGTACTGAATACAAGAGCAGGAATATAATGCTGGAGCTAAATAAGACTCTCATTGGACAAGAGCTAGAGTTTTGTGTACCATTCTGGTGACCACATTACATAAAGGACATCATTGCTCTGGAGACAGTACAGAGGAGATTTACAAGAATGTCCCCATTTTCCAAAAATACAGCCATGGGGGAATATTGTGTATGCTAGTGTTGTTTTCCTCAGGTCAGAGTGGTGACTTACCGAGGTTTGCAAAATAATTAGGGATTTGGATGCATTGGACAGGGAAGATCTGTTTACCTCTAGCAGAGAGGGTGTTTACCAGGGCCATGAAGTTAAGATGATCAGTAGAAATATCAGATGTGAGGAAAACCTTTGGGTGCCTGGAATTCACTGCCCAGTTTGGTGTTTGAGGTACAAACCCTAACTTATTTAAAAGAAATCTGGACCTGCACCTGAAGCCCTGTAACCTTAAAGGCTACAGACCAGACATGAGTAAATGAGACTAGAATGGTCAGCCGCTTTATTTAGCTCAAAGATCATCAAATAACGTTAATTAAACAAACGCCAAAAGATGGTGGAATTTGAATTCAGTAAAAATCTGGAAGAGTCCAATGGCAGCCATAAAACCTTTGCTGATTGTTGGTAAAATCCATTTTGTCAACTAATATCCTTTAGCGAAGGAAATTCTGCCCTTACTGGTCTGGTTTATATGTGACTGTAGACCTATAAGAATGTGATTGACTCTTAACTGCTCTCTGGCTAATTAGGGATGAATGATAAATACCAGCCTGATTAGTGGTGCCCTCATCCTGTGAAATAATTGTAAAGAGATTTAGCGAAGGAAGAGGCTTCTTGATGCATTTATATTTAAAACTTAAAAAAGGAGAACAATTATAAAGCAGTCAAACAATTGTCGCAATAGTGACTGCAAACAATTCCAGATCTCCATATGATTTCCAACCCTTTCCACTGTCATCCATACCCTTAACCTTAGTCACCTTCTCCTCAAATACTCATACCCTACAAAAAAAGCCAAAGAACTGCGGAGACTGGAAGTCAGAAACAAAAACAGAAATTGCCGCTAATATTCAACAGGCCTAGCAGCATCTGTGGAGAAAAGAGTTTGGGCCCAGTGACAACTCTTTAGAACACATTCTACCTCTTCCCATACCTCAATCCCACTGACTTGCCCTTTTACCAATCTCTCAAACCAGCCAACCCAATCCAACATGACTTCTATTAACTGACCAACCAACCTCCACCCCAATTCACACTCTCTTTTCAGTTCCACACCATATCTACAATTCCAACAACACATACCTCCCTTAATCTCTGAATTGCATTGACACACCCTCTCCTCTAATTCATCAATTTACAATAATCCTCACTCACCCTATACCCTCAACCTGACTGACTCGCATTTACCTCAGTGTCTCAACTCGACCACTGCATTTCCTCTCCCATTCCACAACCCTGCTAACCTAACTTTTCCTTTCCTTCAACACCACCAAAACACTCTGTTCTCAATCCTTCAACACCACCAATCCATGCTCTTCCCTGTCCCTCAATATTGTTGGCACATCATCACTCTGAATCAACCAACCCACATCACCCATAAGACCTCATTCACAAACTCATCCTCTTCCCAGTCCTTTGCCCTCACCAAGCCATGGTCTTCCCAATCCCTCAACCCCATTAACACACACCTTCCATAATTTCTCAATCCCAATGACCCCTGCTCTATACCCACCTCCATACCACTGGCCCACCCATTCTCCTTACAATCCCCAAATGCTACTGACCCAGCCCTCCCCAGCAATCCAACCTTCCCCACCAGTCCGGCCTCTTTCGACCAACTGATCCTCTTTTCAATCTCGTAAACTGAACACTGCTTCAAATCCCTTCACTTCTGACCCAAACATTCCAATCTCACCAATCCACCCTCTGCTCAACAGGTGACTTTGTGCCTATGATTCCCAGAATTCTCCATCACTGGATCTTGCCATCAACTGGTTTCTGAGTCTGTTTTGATTCATTGATAGTATTTGTCAAGAGTATCAATATCAATGAATCATGTTCAAAATGCCAATTGTCAAACATTTTCTATTGGCATGTAAAAAGTAGGATGTGAGAGATGTGATGGAGTTTACTAGGCACAAGACAAGGGTAGAATTCTTAATGAATTCTTCATGCCATAGTTTACTAAGGAAGAGGATGCTATCAGAATATAGATAGATGTGGAGCTGGAAGAGGTAATGGGCAAGTGAAAATTGATTGGCAGGATGTCCTTGTGAGGATAGCTATGCTCACAGTGAATAAGTTGCCTGGTCTGGCTAGCTTGTATCCCAGGTTATAAAGGGAAATAGGGTGGAGAAAACGGATGCCCATAATATTCCTCAGTTAAGAGGGCTGTGTCAAGGATTGGTGAGTGAAAAATGTGACTGCTACGCCCTGTTGCTTGAATAACAATGTTAATAGAATTGGCAGACAAGTGGCAAATGAAATTTAAAGCAGTGATTGTGATTTGATACAGTTTATAGTACCAAAGTTTGTGCAGAGGGTCACATGGGTTCATTAGCACAGATCTTTGAAACTAGCAGGATATGTTAAAATTCATCAATTTACAACAATCCTTTGTTGTAAATTGATGAGTTTGCAAAGCATATGGAATCTTCTGATTCATAAATCACGATATTAAGTACAAAAGCAGAGGTTTTGCTGAACTTCTGTAAAGGTCAGACTGCAATTACAGTATTAAGTTCAGTTCTAGTTAAAACATTTTAGGAAGGATGTGAGGTTCCTTAAGTGGGTCCAGACAGATTTATCAGAATGGCCCCAGTAATGAGGGATTTTAGCTACGTTGGACCAAAGGAGATTGTGAGGAGGTTTGATAGACTCGTGCAATATTATGATATGCTGAGATAAGGCAGACAAAGAACAGCTGTTCTCATGAACTGACTGTACAAGGACACAAAATTAAGTTGGTGAGATGGAGGGGTTGTTGTGTAATAACTTGATATGAAGCAAGTGATAAAGTTTAGAAAGTCCCTGCCTGCAGAGGTGATGGAAGTAGAAATGGTAAATGATTTCAAAAGGAAATTGGATGGGCATTTTAAGGAGATAAATGTACAGGGATAGAATGGGGAATAGGGATAATTGGGCTGTGTTTACAGAGTTGGAATAGACCTGATTGTCTGAATGGCGTCCTTTTGCCCTGGAATGGCTTTGCGACTGCCAGAATAGCAGAAGGTGACCTAAACTAACTTTGGCTTTTATTCATTCAATATTGGTGCGTTGTCTCCATTGCCAATATTCTCATTTTTACAGGCAGGACTTTTGTTCCAGCTTCATTCTACATTCTGTTCCTCTCCTCTGCCCCATTCGGTAAAGTTTCCTCAGTTTCCTACTCTAATTCAGTCTGCAAAATTGTGGATGCCCGCACCACGCCCATGGTTCGTGGCTTCCTTCTGTAACAGAGATTTAAAACCCAAACTCGGTAACAACTGATTATTGTTCTCTAATTTATCTGCTCAACTCCCTGATCTTTCTCTGCCTGGCATTTAAATCCCAGTGACCCCTGCTGTATAACCACCCAATAACACTGTCTCACTGAGTACGCTTGAGAGAATAAGGCAGCTGGCTGGTCCTCAAACAAGTGCTTCAGAACTGTTAAATTGTTCTCAGGTCAGATACACAGACAGTAGACACAGTCCTTCCAGGATCCTGCCACACTCTGCTTCAAAGTTTCAATCAAACATAGATTTGCAATAAATTCCACACTGGCCTATCTGCCAACAAATCACAGACAATGGAAGCGATCTCATTTGAAAGTGAACCCACATTAAAGAGCAGCAGAGGCAGGATAAGGTCTGTCATTGATCCCAGTGTGAGGGGAGAGTGCCCTGGCCCCATTCTGCTTCCAGTGAATCTAGAAACGTGTCAGCCAGTTTTCTGGAATTTCTAAAACTTTCCTTTGACACTGGGAGCCTTCTCTTGGCCCTGGCCTTGCCCACCTAACATCTTTTGTGTGTTGCTTTAACTCTCAATCCACACAGTAATGAAGCTGAGAAACTGGTGTTAAGTGGTGGCTATCCAGGCAGGTTTATCTCTTTATGATCACCTTTCAATAGCAACAGACCAGTGAGAAAACATTCAAAAAGCTCAAATGATGTGAATTAGGATTGGAAAATACACGGGGAGCAAATAGGTAATTGCCTTCTCCTGGTATGTCACAAATAGAAAAAAAAACTGCTCTTTCACATTAATATAGACCTTATTATTTATAGTTAGTCAGGTATCGAAAATGTAATATATACAGTTTGTGCTGTTGGTAAAGTTTACAACACACAGGTAATAACTGATTAACTTTTCAACAAATGCACAAAAGCCTAAAGAAAGATGTACACAGGGCAGACATGGTTTCATTCTCATCTGGAAGTCACTTTCTCTGACAATGCATTACTCCCTTAGCACTATCACCCTTAAAAGCATTGCAGTCTGTCTGTAACGTTCCCTTGACAATGCAGGGTTCCCTCAGAACTGTCCTTCAGACAATGTAGTACCTACTAAGTACTGTCCTTTTAACAGTGTGACATGACCACAGAACTGTCCTTCTAACTGTACAGGGGTCCGACAGTACTGTCTCCTCAACAATGCACGGCTCCCTCTGTAGGGTTAGGTGGTCGTTGCAGAGCTCGCTCAGAAACAGCCTTTGGATGCTGCTCTGCTCCCCCAGCACTGTCCTTCGGATAGCGCAGGGCTCCCTCGAAACTGCTCCTTTCACCATGCAGCGCTCTTCCTGAACTGCTCTTCAGATCCTGCACTGCTGCCTCGGAACTGTCTGTCAGACAATGCAGGGCTCCCTTGGAATAGTTGTTCAGATGGTGCAGGGATCCATCAGAACTGTCCTATTGGTCATGCAGTGCCTTCTAAGTACCGTCCTTTTAACAGTGTGATGTGACTGCAGAACTATCCTTCCAATGGTTGAGGACTCTAAATGTACTATCTACTCAAAAGTGCAGGGCTCCCTCAGCACTGCCCTTCCAACAGTGCAGGGTTCCCTCGGTACTGTCCCCTTGACAGTCCAGGTCTGTGTCTGGATTTTTCCCCTGATAGTGCAGTATTCTTCAGGATTGTCTCCTCAACAATGTAGGGCTCCTTTGGTACTGCTTGTCCAACAGCACAGGGCTGTCAGGACTGCCCAACCAACATACAAGATTTCCTCAGTACTGTCCCCTCGATGGTGCAGGGGCCCCTCGGTTCTGGCCCTGTGAAAGTACAAGGCTGTAAATATAAATGGTTACGAATGTTTTGGAATATGAGTGTTTGGAGGTCTGAAGGAGCTGAAAATGGTTATACAGGCGTGTAATGGATCCAGGCTCCATTGACTTCAACAGGGTCTTGTCGTATTCCTTGCATTGGTGTACAGCTTGGACAGTGCCACAACAAATGCTGAAACTCCTCCAGACTTGCTCTGATCAAACTTATATACACCTAAGTCCCCACATGTCCTCCTTCTGTGTTTGCACACTGCCCTCCCACCATTGACCCTCTACCAGCCATTCATCCATCCACCAACTAACTGCTCCTCCTCAGTTCCACTATCCCTCAATTATATTTCAGCTCTGAATCTGTGAGCAAAGCTGAAGATTAAGCTGGGAATCAAGGACAAAATAACTTATGAGAACTTATTAGGAACAAGAGGAGACTATTCAGTGTTCGAGCTTGTTATATTGAAGCAGAGGAAGGCTATTCAGGTCCTTGACGCTGCTAAATAAGAACAGAAATTTACTCAATCTGTTGTGCCTGTTACCCGAGGACCAAGCCATTCATCCCCTCAAACCTGTGCATTCGTTTCGCTAATTCATGATCTGTATCCTTTCCTGTGTATTCTTTGATATCCTTGCTCAATTTTGGGGGGAAAAATATTCTCTTGACCTGGGCAGAAAGTTCCAGATTCTCATTCTCCTTTGTCAGAGCACGGAAGAAGCCCTTTGGCCCACCAAGCCTATCTCTACTAATCCCATTTACCAGCACTTAGCCTTGAATGTTATGACATTTCAAGTGCTCATCCAAATTAAAGGTTGTGATGTTTCCCACCTCTACTACCCTATCAGGCAGTTCATTCCAGACTCCCACCACCCTCTGTGTGAATTTTTATTTCCTCAAATCCCCTCTAAACGTCCTCCCCTTCATCTTAAAATTACGCCTTCTCATTAGTGACCCTTCAACTATGGGGAATAGCTGCTTCATATCCACCTTGTCCATGCCCCTCATAAACTTATACATCTCACTCAGGTTGCCCCTCAGCCTTCTCTGCTGTAAAGAAAACAACTGGAGACTGTCAGCCTCTCTTCATAGTTACAGTGCTTCAAATCAGGCAACATCCTGCTGAATCTCCTCTGCACCCAGGCAGTACAATCACATCCTCCCTATTGTGTGGCAACCAAAATTGCACACAGCACTCCAACTGTTACCTAACCAAGCATTTATACAGCTCCCACATAACTCCCTGTTTTTATAATCCTTGCTGTGACTGATGAAGGCAAGTCTCTCTTTTGCTTTTTTAACCATCCTGTTTATCTGTCATACCATCTTCAGGGATTTATGGACAAGCACCTTAAGATTTTTCTGAGCTTCCTCATGTCCTGCCATTCATTGAGTACTCCCTTGTGTTGTAACGTCTTCCAAAGTACATCTTACGCTCTTCAGAGTTAAATTCCATTTGTCACTGATCTGACTATCTGACTAATCAGTTTATATGTTCCTGTAACCTAAGATCTTCTTCTTCACTATTAACTACCTAGCCAATCTTTGTGCCGTCCGCAAACTTAATTCTTAATCCTTTCCCCTCTCAAACATCCTCATCTACACTGATAACATATATCTGGAACAATAAGGGACTCTGCACTGATCCCTATGGTACACTACTGCATACTGACCTCCAGGCACACAAACATCTATCCGCCAGCACACTGTCTCTTACCATAAGGCCTATTTTGAATTCATTTTCCAAGCTACTCTGGATCCCATTAATGTTTCCTTTCTTCACCCCCAAACAGCATGACTCACATTTTAAAATTTCATGTTTTAGTTTCCCCAAGTTCCATCATCATTTTAATCACTCACATTATAATGGGAATGAATAAGGATTCTCGATCTTTTCTGAGGTAGGTTCTATACAGTCTCAATCTTGAGCTGCTGAATACAGTGGGCGGGGAGAAATATGAAGCTTTGTGAGCAAGAATCCAGAAATTTGCTTCACTATTTGTGTGCTTTCAAAACAGCAAGAGATTTTGTAAACATTTGCTGACAAATCCATGGAGAGATAGAGTTGTTTGCTGCATATTTATCGCTGCCATCTCTCAGGGGTTCCCATCTATTTATAACCTGTTTATGTGGTGATTGGTACAGTGGCACCTGGGCTGTAGCCTGTTTGGGAGATGGATTGCTAAGTATAGCTGTAAATAATTAGGACATTAATGCAACAATGTATATGCATTTGTACAACCACCTTGAGCTACTCATCTCAATAGGCTACAACAGAAATACAGCTTGACACTGGATTCTTGATAAATTGACTTCTAGTATTTGTCAGGTTCTGGAACCAGAACGGTCAGATTAAACAAAGCAACTCCATACAAAGCATTGATTTTCATATTCTATAGCAATTTCCCTCTGACAGCACCTGCCAAACCCACAACCTTTACCATTTAGAAGGACAAGGGCAACAGATGCCTGGGAGCGTCACCCCTTCATTCACCAACCTGATATGGAATTACAGTCACTGTCTCTTCACTGTCACTGGGTCAAAGATTGTGGCATTCTGTTTGTTAAAGCACCCTAGGTGCCCCTACATCACATGAACTGAAGCACCTCAAGAATGGGACACCCCACTTACCATTGACGATCACATCCCATGAATAAAAAAACAAAAGTAATTGGGTAAATATTTAGAGGAGAAATCTGCTGGATTATGTGGGAAGAGCAGGGTGAGGGGATAGCTCTAATTGGATAGCTCTTTCAAAGAGCTGGCACTGTCACATTGGGCTACAGGGATGTGCAGGCTACGTGGATTAGTCGTGGGGAATCTAGGGTTACAGGGATAAGGCAGGGGGTTGGGTCTGAGTGGGATGCCGTTTGAAGGGTCGGAGTGGACTCGATGGACCGAATAGCCTGCTACCACACTGTAGGAATTCTATGACTGAATGTCATTCTCCAGTCACGTGTGATATTATGATTGTAAGTGTGAAGAGGTTTAAAGTCACCATAGAACTAACAAACCACAAGGCTGCTCCCTCATTAGAGAGATGACTGGTGGTGGTTTAACCAAAGGGGCACCATGCCTTAGACACAGGGAAACTTAGAGAAGGAGAGTCGTTTTGCTGACTGCAGCCAGTGTGGGAATTGCAGTGTTGGTGTCAATCTGAGCTGCAAACTATTCCAGCCAAGTGAGCTAAGTAATTCCATAGTAAGAACACGGAATGAGTGCTCACAATGGGATATCAAGGCAGGGACTGAAATATTTAAAATAGAAATTGGTTAAGGATTTGAAAGAGAACTATATAAATGGATACATGAAAAAAGAATTAAGATTTAGCACCGGGCACGATAACTGAGCTAATTTTGTGAATTCTGGATGTGAGTTTGCTCACTGAGCTAATTCTGTGAATTTTTGAAGTGTGATAGACCCTCTCGAATTTTTAAAACAGGTAATATGTACGCAAGTAATAAAGGCACAGTTGATTGTCCCCTATTGCAGACGTTCCTTTCCTTACAAATTTCCTTGTGATGGTCACAGTGAGAATAATAGTGCACATGGACAGAAATATGTAAATATATTCAGTTGTCAGTCATTTCCTCCCATGATTAATTTTTCCATTTTATTTTGTTCCCAGAAACTCGGCAAGTTGGTGATCAAGTTTTTGGAGCGAGATTTGCAGCCAGCGTGCCAGGTGGCCTGTTTGGGAACTGTGCGCATTCTATCCCGGGACAAGAACAACCTGAGGCCATTCACCACCAGGGGAGCCATGCAAACCCTGGCCAGACACGCTGGAATTGATTATAGTGAAGAACGCATGGATGGGATGCCTGATGTTGATGTGATAGTTGAGGCGCTGAAATGCCTCTGCAATGTGGTGTTCAACAGTCCTACCGCACAAGCGATCAGCGCAGAAAGCTGCATGGTGCTTGGTCTTACTGAGCGACTTAAACTTTACAATGGGAAGAACCTGACACATGATATCAAATTTTTTGATTGCCGCCTGCTCTTCCTCCTCACGGCTCTGAGGCTGGACATCCGCAGGCAGCTGGGTCATGAGCTGCGTGGTGTGAGTCTGCTGACTGATGCTCTGGAGAGCACGCTGAGTGTCAGGTGGTCAGACACATATGAGGTGGCCACAGATGGACCCCCACTGGCCCGTCAGCAAACTGACTGTGCAATGGAAATCCTGAAGATCCTCTTCAACGTCACTTTTGACTTGAACAAAAGAGACGTGGATGAGGTGACTCTCTGATTCTCACTCTGATCGGTCCCTTCTGTAAGATTCGAGAGGTTGAAATAAGGGGAAAAAAATAATACTTGAGTCAATAAATGACAGCCAGCGTGGCTTTATAAGGAGAGGGGTACCAACAGTGACAAAATACAGGAATAGAATGATAGGCTTGGAGAATGCCATGTATTTATTCAGTGATTTCATTATGGGTAACAATGAGCTGGTATGTTTGGATATAAAGGATAAGGAGGCTATAGTTTCCTCAGAAAATAAAAGTCTGAAAAGAATGGAGGACTGATGGATCCAATGTCCAGATACATCAATTGTGAAAACTGCTGTATGGTTCTAAGGTAATTTTTAAAAAAGCAAATCTGCATTGGGTTCATTTTGAGAGGGATAGAGTTAAAAAGCTGATTAATTAACTAAAACTTCTATTGAACTTTGACAAGACCACATCTGAAGTACTTCATATATATTTCTGGTCTTTCTATCTTTTTATGGGAAAGATGCAAAGAAAAATACTATCAGGACAAGCCTACAACTAAGTGGTTATACCTATCACTTTGAGGAAAAATTGAACAGTAGTGTACTTTTTATTCTAGACAAAGGAAGGCTGTTGGGTGACCTAACAGAGGGCTGTCAAACTTTGAATGAATTTGCTAGGAGTTGACACAAAAGATGATTCAACTTGTGGGCGAGACCAGAATTAGGAGTAATCAATATACGATAGTCATAAGTTAATCCAATAAGGAATTCCAGTAGAAATGCCTGAGTGATGAGAGCTGAGTGGAATATATGTGGATATGTTTCAGGCGAGGCTAGGTAACATGAGAGAGAAAGTAATAAAATGATGTGTTAATCAGATGAGGTAATGTAAGGTGAAAGGAGATACATGTAGACCTAAAAGCCAGTGTAAACCATTTAGGGTGAATGGTCTGTTTCTCTGCTGTAACATTCTATGTTAATCATGTCTACCAAATATGATGTTGGCCACGTCACTGGGAAGACCGCTGCTTCCATTCTTTGCATAGGATCTTTTACGTCCAACTGAATGGGAAGACAGGATATCAGTTTAACATCTTCTGGAAAATAAAATTGCCAGTTTAATGTGCTGTCAGTACTGCTGCTGCAACGGTGCAGCTCTAATTCATTCTTGGTCCTCTGACAGTGCAGCACTCCCTCAATACTGCCCCTCCAACGGTGAGCACTCCCTCGGAATACTCCCACATAGGTGCTGTACTCCATCACTACTCCACACCCCCCCCCCCCCCCCACAACAGAGCTGCATTTTTTATCAGTTCTCCCCCACTTCCGCACCCCTGACATTGTGGTTCTCTTTCAGTACAGATCCGCCAGTAGTGCAGGGCTCCCTCAGTACTGACCCTCTGACAGCACAGTATCTTTTCACTTCATTCATAGTTCTTCATCACTTTGAACAACTTCACAATGTCATATGACAGTAATGGATTATGGTAGCTATTCTGCACACTTTAATAAATCCGATCAGAATGACCTAAAATTTCCTTACTGCTGAATCCATTTTGTTTACTTAGTGATTCTAAGATTTTAACCTTTGATACACATTCTAGAAAACCTTCTCCCTCAACTTAATTTTTGTCAAACATCAATATACGTAGAAGGCATCTAAAACTTAGAGAAGTGTCTGAACTGCTAATACTTAGCTATGGTATAATTCTTTGTACCGATAGGAAGATGCTGCTCTCTATCGCCACCTTGTGGCCATTCTGCGACACTGCCTCCTTGTCAAAGCTGATGGAGAGGACAGAACGGAGGAACTACACAGGTAGGGTCAGTATATTCCCACACTTCCCTCCTGCTTGTTACCTTCTCCCCAGTCTGAAACCTCATTTGTCCTTATGTAAACTAATCCTAAGAACTATGAGTCAGTTAGATTAGTGTCTGTATTGAACAATAACAAAATATGATAAATCCAGTTGAAAAATTTTGTTTGGAAATGATAGGTCAGGTTTAACTACACTTAGTGAATTTGTTATGGAGTGGGAAAGCTCAAGGCAGTAGCTGAGCTGATCAGTGCTGTGATGGGTTTGTCCCAAGAGTTATGAATCATTATTAGACCCCCCTTAAAATATTTCAAGAAGGTTGCCTGAACCCTGGCTTTTTCTTTTTTTTAAAGGCAGATATGAAGTGTCTGTTCCTAATGCAATGCACTTGGTCAAACTTCTCGAAATTAAACAAAACAATTAATTTAAACACTGTAGTTAAAATACAACAAAAGAAAGAGGAATTTGGAATAAGTTAACTATTGGAAACTTAACAGAATATTAGATACAGTAACCATTACCCCTTGGCAAAAAAGGAAAATTCAGGCACAGATCCTTTCATGCAGTTCTCCTATCAAGGAGGAAAAAACATCAAGAGAAAATTCAGAGAGGTAGCAGCCAAGAGACACTTACAGAAGCTTTTAACTCTGTTGAGACCCTAATTGCTTTGATGTTACTGACAAACAGCTGGTTGGAGGAAAGTATAGAGGGGATGTCAGAGGCGGGTTCTTTACACAGAGAGTTGTGAGAGCATGGAATGCGTTGCCAGCAGCAGTTGTGGAAGCAAGGTCATTGGGGTCATTTAAGAGACTGCTGGACATGCATATGGTCACAGAAATTTGAGGGTGCATGCATGAGGATCAATGGTCGGCACAACATCGTGGACTGAAGGGCCTGTTCTGTGCTGTACTGTTCTATGTTCTATGTTCTATAAACCAAAACCCAGAAATTCTAATTTGTGAGAACTGGTCACACCCATCCAGGTTGCATTTAAAATAAAAACCCAAGACCTCCCAAGCTGTTTACTCAAGTGGTATTCAGTAGCTACCTCAACACTGCTTGTTCAATCTCTCTCTTAAAAGAAACCTGAACGAAATAGCAAATTAAATTTACAGCCTGGTCACACAAATGACATCAGTTATGTGGACAGACCGGAGAAGCTACAGTTTATCTCCTTGAAGCGGTGGTGGTTAAACATTTAGTAGAAATATTCAAATTTTCATAAAGTAAATAAGGAAAAATGTTTCTGGTGGTGGGAGAGTCAGTATTGAGAGGACACACATTTCAGATAATTGCCAAAAGAACTATAAGACAAAATTAAGATAATGAAATGTGAGGCTGGATGAACACAGCAGGCCCAGCAGCATCTCAGGAGCACAAAAGCTGACAAAATTATTTCTGCGGTATTTTGGCGTTTGGAATGAGCTTCCTTAACATGCTGAAATAGATTTCTGTGGATTTCTTAAGAAGCAAAGGCACATGTGTGTGAAGGGAAAAGAATTTTCTGGACTGTAGGGGAAGAGGATTAATTAGTGTTTTTTTATTTCTAAGTGCTGTCACAGGCCTGACTAACCATGTGGCTTCTGTGTGCTGTAAGGTTCTATGCACAGATGAGGACTTTCCATGATTTTGCAGAATTCTTAATTTTGTAAAAGAAAATTCTGCCCTTTGATTTTTGTTTTCTCTCTCTGTTCCCAAACTACTCGATGGGAGCTATCATCGGCCTCCTGGTTGTTGAATCTGCTGCCATTTGACTGGCTGTTGTTTGGAGCAGCAGAGTTTTTCTCGTCAGTAGCTGCTGCTATCATGCGAGAGGGGTGTGATTGCATGTGTCTATGATTAAGAGAGTATTTACTGTGTCTGTGTGTGTGTGACTATGACTGTGTGCCTGTGAGATATTGGACATGTTCTCATTGAGCAAATGCCAAATTATGTGTGAGAGCTGAGTTTGATCTGGGGACTATGTGCAACATTGCATTCGCATGAGTGTGCCTTTGTGTGTTGGCAATCACTTGGGCCTAAGAGTGTGATCTAGGTCTCTGTATGCACAACAGCGATGAGTTTCTACTAAGTGTGCTGTCTTCCTATTTGTTTCCTGTTTTCAGTCACACGGTGAACCTGTTGGGGAATCTGCCACTGATGTGCTTGGATGTCCTGCTCACACCCAGAGTTCAGCTGGGCTCGGTTGAATATCTAGGAATGAACATGGACGCTGTCAATTTGCTTTTAGAATTCTTGGAGAAGAGATTGGATCGGGTGAGCATCAGATTGTCAATGTTCATCAAAACATTATTAGTGTCGGTAATAAAAATTGAAAAGTAGAACATTCTACTACTTTTTAAAATGTTCAAAACTTGTAAATGTTGATGCTCAGAGGAACAAGGAACACATACAGATACAACAAAAATTAGAAAGGCAGATGTGATGTGGTCCTTTTTATGAAGGGATTGGAATATAAGAATATGGAAGTTTCTGACAGTTGCACACAACTTTAGTGAGACCACACCTAGAGTACTAGGTGTAATTTTGGTCTCCGTATTTAAGTTTATACATGCATTGGAACTAGTAAAGCAAAGATTCACCAGATTGGTCTCTGGAGTGAGAGGATCATCCTGTGACAAGAGCCTGAGTAAATTGGATCTATATTCTCTGGTAAATGTACAATACTGTGGATGCTGGAGATTTTCAAAGAAGAGTCATATCATCCTTGAAATGTTAACTCTCTCTCCACAGATACTGCCAGATCTGAGTTTCTGCATCATTTTCTGTCTGTATCTTTTGTGTTTGGAAGAATAAGATCTCCTTGAAACATCTAAAGATTCTGAAGGAGCTTGACAGGCTAAAAACTGAGACTTTGTTTTCTCTGGCTAGAAAATATAGAATGCAGAGGCACAGTCTCAAGAACAGAAATGAGGGAGTGTCATGGTCCAAAGGCAAAGGTCCTCTAGTTATATATAACTTGTCTTGCATGAATAAGATAACCAGAACAATGCTAAAGTCATTGTAATAAATCAGAAGACATTGTACAGGAAGGAAATAAGAAACATTAAAGCTCTGAAGTTTACCTGGAACTTCACTTATCAAAGCTTGAATGGAGTCCTTTCAATCATCACTTAGGGAGAAGACACTTTAAAAACAGCATATGCAGTCCTTTAAAATTAATCCAAACATTGCAGGTGCTGGAAACCTGCAATAAAAACAGAAATTGCTAGAGAAACTCAGCAGGTCTGGCAGCATCTGCAGAGAGGAAGCAGAGTCAACATTTCAGGTCGTGACCCTTCTTCGGAATGCAGTTCTGAATCTGAAATGTTAACTCTGCCTTCTATCCAAAAATGCTGCAGGACCTGCTGAGAGTCCCCAGAAATTTCTGTTTTTGTTCTATGGAATCCTTTAATGGTCCTGTGCCTGCATGGGATAGTGAGAGAATAGCCAAACGCCAACATCTTCCAGCACCCGCCCTGGCTGTCAAAACAAATGGCTAAACTGACTCAAGCTCTTGTTCCAGGAAAATCAAATCTTAACCTCTGGAATTTGAGTTGGAGCAGAACACCCTCGTTATGCTTGCTGTAAGCACTTTGAGCTCTTGGGTAGCTATTTGAGAGAGAAAGAAGGCCAGTGCTGTCGAAGGCTGCACCCCAAAGGCAAAGGCCCAGGTGAGTAGAACAGTGTGCAGCCCCATCTCCTAGGCTGTGGAATGGATACATCTAAGGGGAATCAAAATAAGCATGAGGCAGAAAGGAATACAAAGATGTGCTAACAGGGTTGGATAGAATCAGGTGGGAAAGGCTCGTAGTACACAAGCATCAGCTTGGACCAGTTGGGCTGCATGGCCTGTTTCTATGCTGTAGGCTGTGTAAATTGTTGGACTGAGTAGGAAATTCTGAAAGTTTTCTGAAGCTGCAACAATTGGACTGAAACGGGATAGACTAGTAGCAAAAAGTAATTTCTCAGATGATGAACTTCCTTCCCTAGCCCTAGCTCCAGCTCCAGTCTTTGAACATTGCCTTGTGAACTTTAGAAAGAGAAACATGTTTGAGGAAGGGAGAGCAGGGACATGGCATGACAGCTGTTTCAATAGGAGTTGAACCGTTTTAGCTGTGAAATGTTTTATAGTAAGTATGGAAGAAACGTCGGCAAAGATTTCCCCTGAATAATTGCTATCAGAACTTGCAGTGGTTATCCCTGACTGTTGTGGGTCTCACAGTGAGTATGAACAACGTGGCTAGAGTTTAATCCTTCCTGAAACACTGATGATTTTTCTTCCCTACAGGGTCACAAACTGAGGGAAACACTGATCCCTGCACTCAACTTACTAACCGAGAGTGCCCGGGCCCACCGAGAGACCCGGAAATTCCTCCGCATGCGGGTAAGATTATCCACGGACAGAAATTTCACGATTGTAGGGAGACTTCTGACCTCATTGTATCCTAACTCTGCCATGCCCCTTCCACATTCTGATCCTGCACTGTCCCTGCCTTGACCCTGTGCTGACCCTGACAGTGACCCTCAGTATCACTCAGTCATGTTCCATAAGTAGGTGCCACACAGGAAGACTCAATTTATTCCATTGGAAAGATATCTGCTGCAGTTAAACTAATGTGTGTCTGTGCATGTGTACCCATGTCATGTGTGATCCTTGCATGGCATGTGTTTTCTAAATATATGTGCTTGCTGCTGACTGATGCTGTTGCCTCGGGCTCAGTTGTTAATTGTGCGGTGACTGTTTGTTTGCTCTGAGCATTAACAGCTGTGACTGGCTTTGATTCCTCCAGGTCCTCCCTCCACTTCGTGATGTACAAACACGACCTGAAGTGGGAAACTTACTCCGAAACAAACTTGTTCGTCTGATGACTCACATCGACACAGATCTGAAGCACTGTGCTGCTGAGTTTCTCTTTGTTCTGTGTAAGGAAAGTGGTAAGACCCTCTGATTTTCCTTGTGTTCTCGCTTAGGGTTGTTGATACGAGTCTAGAAAATTAAACATTTGAGGTGTTGAAGGAGATGAAGTGTTAGATCAGGCATATGGGAATTAACTAATCTCTCTGGCTGGGAGGGCAGAATAACCTTAGTTAGTGCCAGGCCATTCAGAGATGTCACAAAGCACTTTTTCACACAAACTGTATTGGAAATCTGGAACTCCCAGCCCCAAATATCTCTAAATGTTGAGGATTAATTAGAGCTTTCAGAACTGAGATTGATTGATAGATATTTGTTGATTTTAGATAACTATAGAATTGGCTGCAAATGCTCTAAAATACCATCCACAGGTGGCATGAAGAACATGCTTGTGTGCAGAGGCAGTCAGCGTAATTGAATTAACAAGGCAGCAGAGCTATTCTCTGCTAAACAGTTCAGCCAGAAGTGTGATCAGGACTCGAGCAGCACGGAGCTGGCAAAGAGGAGCTTCCCCTCACTGGCAGTGCCTACTCAGTTGTCTCCTCCTTCACTGCGTTTGGCCTGCCACCCAGCCCTTTCCAACTGACAAGCTGCTCGGGGATGGACTCCTCACAGAATCTGGGGACCATGTTTGTCATCTGGGGCTGCTGCTGCTACTTGTTTTCCTCTCAAACCTGTACTCCCTTTCGCTGCCTCCTCATGCAGGTTCCAGGCATGCAGCAGTAGCTGGGCATGGCCTTCCAACTCTTGGAAGAGCCTCTGCAAGGGCGGGAGTGGCATTTACCAAGAAGACACTGCCAACATGGGGAAGTTTCTCTTCATGAGCTTCTGGGCCTAACACTTCCGCACCTACCCAGTCACACCCCTAAGCTTGGCACACTCTCCTGACCTTTCCTATAGCCTTACAATACTTTTCCCCTTTGAAAACTACAGTTTGAATTTGCCTGCATCGCACTCTCAGGCAATACAGTCCAGATACTAATCCCTTATTGCGTTTTTTTTCTCACATCACTTCCAGGTTGTGTAGCCATTCATCTTGAATAAATGTCCTCTGATTTTTAGACTACTTCATGATTTTGAACACCTGTATTGAATCCCTCAGCCTTCTCTCAGGGGAACAGCCAGCTTTACTGATCCATTCACAGGACTGCAGTCCCCCATCCTTGGAACCTTGCTTGTAAATTTTCCTGTACCTTCTGTATTGCCTTCATGCCTTCCTGAAGTGCAATGCTCGCAATTAGACACAATTTAAACAGTGTTTTATAAAGGTTCACCATGACGTCTGTGCCTTTGTACTCTGCCTCTATGTATTATTCACTTTTTCAAGCTGACCTGTCACTTCGTAATGATTTATGCACATGTATCCACAGGTCCCTCTGCTCCTGCACCCCTTATAGAATTGTATTCTATGTTTTATGTTGCTTCCTTTTGTTTTATGTACTCAGGGCTGCTCACAACATCCTCTCCTTTTATCCCTTTTATTCAAGCTTAACTTAAAAGATGTTTGAGACATTGCCCTTGTTCAAAGTTCATTAAAAAGCTTCTTAATGGCTTATAATTGAATGTGCTGTACCCTGTGACTGATTGAACAGGTTGCTATGGTCCTGAAGTCAATCCTTGACTTGTGCTGAGTTGTTAGGCTGAAGAGTTTTCATGACAGTGCTCAGGTTTCTCCATTTCTGACGAAAGCAGAGCTAGAATTGGAGAGTGGCTGAACCTGGAGTGAAATGATCCCAACTCCTTCCCCCAGTTCAGCTCATGCCTGAGCATGCTTCCTAATTCATCCCTCTACTCTGTATATTCTTATTTAGTGGCAAGGTTTGTTAAATACACTGGCTACGGAAATGCAGCTGGTCTGCTGGCTGCTCGAGGACTGATGGGAGGTCGGACAGTAGAGGGACTGTATTCCGAGGATGAAGACACAGACACTGAAGAGTATAAAGAAGCCAAACCCCAGTGAGTCAATCTTCATGCAAAGTGCATTTATGTAGTGCCTGTAATGAAGTTAAAAAAAAACAATTTTCTTCAACGGTGATGTTTAGACAAAATTGGATACTCAGTCATGTGAAGATGTAAGGGGCAGGTTAGTCAAAGAAGAAAGTTTTAAGGACCATCTTAAAGGAAGAGAGTGGTAGATTGGTATCGGGAACAAATTACAGAACCAAGGGCCTGGCTAACTGGAGGGAATGGCTTCAATGATGGAACGTTTAGTATAGAAGATGCCTAAAAAGCCATAAGAGTGGAGTTCTAAGGAAGAACCTATTCTGTGTCCATGATCAATCATCGTGTCAGTGATTCTGATCTTAGCTCATAAAGTGAGCTGTTGGGGCTGACAGCATCTCTAGCATGTGAATTCCCCAAATCCTGGTGTTTTGGGGCATTGTGGAAGCCTTCATTTGGAACAGTCTCTGAAACCTTTTTCCTCATGATATGTGTGCATTGTAGCATCAATCCTGTAACTGGTCGAGTGGAGGAGAGGGCTGTGAATCCCATGGATGAAATGACAGACGAGCAGAAGGAATATGAGGCCATGAAACTGTTTAACATGTTTGACAAGCTCTCCAGGTAAGAGACGCAATGGAGTACTGATAATGTAGCACTGTTGATGACTAGTTTTTATATTTATTGTAAGAGTATATATTGTCCCTAATAAAGCTGTTCTTCATTGAGTTTACTGAAGAAACCCGGTGTAACTCTGTTTTTGTTCTGGATACTAGTAACCGAAGAAAAAAATTGACCATTTTTGTGACTAAATAAAACATTTATACTTCTGGTACAGTTTGTGGAGGAATGGGGTCTTACACTTCTCGTGTCAGAGTCACAACAATTCCTTCTCCCTGTAATAAAATCTTATTAATCTCTTAAAAGTCAAAATAAAAAGTAAAATAAGATTCTTAACAGTGCCTAAAATAAGCAATGGGATCAAAATTAGTGTGTGTGATATTAATGTGATACAAATTCTAAATAATCGCATGATCTTCAATTGCCAACATGTTTCAAGCAAATAGACTCTTTCATTGTTCAAAACAGCTAAAGTGGAATTTGATCCAACGGGTTAATATCACAGCAAGATTCAAACTGATAGTTTCTTATTGGTCTCCCTTGGACTATCCACACTGCCATTGAATGAATTAGTTGAAAGAGTCATGTCTCTTTTTTTGGGTTTCTGGGCTGCACGGTGTACAGCAGTGATTTAATTACAGCTGTCGCTGTGCCCCAGATTTCCTGATGTCAAATAGTACTCTTTCAGGGTTAGAATGGAACATCAGAGAGCCCCATCCAGGATAAGGGTCTCACCTGGACTAGGACTGAGGGAGCTGGCCTTTCCACTGATGCTCACAACCAATGAACAAGTTATTTTTAAAAACATGAAAGCATTATTGACCAGATACATGTTCACCCTTCTCGTACCTTGTTTTCTTCATAACCACAATTCTGATGTTTTGTTTAATACACAGGGAGCAGATAATTCAGCCAATGGGAGTGACCCCAGATGGGAAACTAGCTCCTTTGGAAGAGATGATGCAGCACATGGTGGAAGTGCAAGAGACATCAGACTCTGACTCTGATTCAGACTGAAACAGCTGAGTGAGAGAATGTCTGTGGAGGTGACGGACTGCTCGATGAGTTTTGTCACTGTTAGTTTCCATGCTGGTAGATATGTGATTGGTAGCTTAGTGTAGTCTGTTGTCCCAGCAAAAGGGTTCTGGGGCGTCATGGACAGGCCTGAAGTGTGAACACGTTTTGTAGACAGAGTACTGAGGTGCCTCCAAATATCTAAATGCTCATAACTGTTGAGGTAACTCTTCCATCAGAGCAATAAAATTACACTATATGGTGAATATTTATAATTGTTTCATTAAAGAATTTTTGTCAATGAACAAACATTGATAGGTTATCAATGTAAAACAAAGAATAAATACAACTGGCATCCTCACCATTGGCTTCCAAAACTTTTTCCAGTGGTATAGGTACCAGCCTAGCTGGTTGTCTGGAATGTGGCCCTTGGAATGGATGCTGCCCCCCCACCCACCACTGTAGGTGTCTTGGCAACCCAACCAACTGTCCAGCACAAACCCCTCACAACTGGACATTGTACCAACTGGCCATTAGTCTGGCATGAGCCACATTGGCCATTGGCTCTGTTTGCCAACCTTCCGTCTAGTCTGAGCCCTGATGCCTTTCTGAATTCCTAATGCGACCAGGCCATCTACCTCTGCTGCCTTACTTCCTCCTGCCGCCCACCACTCCCCCCCCCCCCCCCCCCACCATCCCCACCCCCAATCTGTCCCCATTCTCTCAACCTCCCCACCCTTTAATAAGGAGAATAAACTTTCTCCAGGTTCCTGGTCTGTCATATTTTATTCTAGCTTTTAAATTAATAATTTATCATAATGTTTAAAGAATGGGAGGATACTGAACTCACCAATAACAAGTATAGGTGATGAACTGAATAGCCAGCATGTGTGCGGAATTTTCCATTGTGATGCGTGTCTGTTGTGACATATTGATAGAGGAAGTTAACAGGTAATAAAATCCCATCTGATTTTCATCAGATGGCCTGAGAGTCAGCATGTCAGAATGCAACATATATCAGAGACTGACTCCTTTTCTAGGAACAGATATCTAGTTTATTCTTAATCTTAATACATCCCCTATCTGTGCAACCGGAATAATCCATTAATAAGGACTGTATCAAGCCCAATGGTTATTTGATTAACCTCTATAAAATCTATGTACACTTGGAGGAAAAATATAC
Source organism: Stegostoma tigrinum (assembly GCF_030684315.1). Lineage (NCBI taxonomy): Eukaryota > Metazoa > Chordata > Chondrichthyes > Orectolobiformes > Stegostomatidae > Stegostoma > Stegostoma tigrinum. The sequence continues at coordinate 34,943,424 of NC_081370.1, read as the reverse complement.
GAGAACCTTGAGCCTGTCTTTTCAGTTGCATCCGCAATCCACTGAAGTATTGAATTCCCTTCGATTGAAGAAATTTCTCCGTATCTCAGTCCTAAATCAGTCCCTTATCCTGAAACTGTGCCAGCTTGTTCTGGATAACCTAGCTAGGGGAAACAACCTCTCCATGTCTCCTCTGTCAGCCCCTATAAAATTTTATGTTTCAATGAGGTCATTTCTCATTCTTCTAAACTTTAGGACATATAGGTCTAATTCACTCATATTCTCAAGGTCAGACAACCTTTTCATCCTGGAACCTTTAGTGAACCTTTACTCTCCTGCCTCCAATGCAAGTATTCCTTTGTCTAGATATGGAGACCAAAACTGCAGAACATTTCAGGTGCGGACTCAGCAAATCCCATTCATTTGTAACAAGACTTTTCTATGCATTGCAAGAAAAGGCATTGTGCTGTTTGCGTTTCTAATTGCTTGCTGCATGCCAGTGTATTGTGTTCCTTGGATAAGTACACTCCCATTTCTCTGAACATCAACATTTAGAAGTTTCTCACCTTTTGAAAAAATATTTCTTCTATTCTTATGGCCAAAGTGAATCGTCTCACAACACATTATATTTCATTTGCCATTTTGTTGTCCACTCACTTAACTCGCCTGTATTTCTTTGCAACCTGTTTATATCTTCCTCACAGCTTTGATTACCACCTAACTTTGTAGCATCAGCAAAATCTTCTGATACATTTCTCTCTGTCTCTTCATTTGTCATTGATACAGATTGTGAATTGCCGAGGCCGCAGCACTGACCCTTGCAGCACACCATAAATTACAGCCTGCCAACTTGAAAATTCTCCATTTATACTTACTCTTTTATGCTGCCTTTAACCAGTCCTACATTTGGGGTGATATACTACATCCAATTTTGAGTCAATTAACCTTCGTATGTTAACCATTGTGTGGCACTTTATTGAATGCCTTTTGGAAATCCAAGTATACTATATTCGTTGATTTCTGTTGATCTGCCATACTAATTCTGCCCTTTAGAAATTTCTAATGAATTTGTCAAACAGGATTTCCCTTTTACAGAACCATGTTGACTTGTTCTAATCATACAATGCTTTTCTTAGTGCAGTAAGACTTCCTTAATAATAGATTCTATCACTTTTCTGATGATGGATGTCAAGCTGACTGGCCTGTACTTCCTTGCTTTCTCTCTCTAACTTTTCCTGAGCAGTGGTGTTAGGCTTGCTGACTTCTAAAATGTAGGGAATTTTGGAAAATCATAGCCATTAGTGCGATGTGATCTAAACTCATGGCTTTGAAACTGTTAACTGCATATTCTCTAGGTTAGCACAGTATAGATCAATGGGAATAAGTGATGTCCTTGTGTTTTGAAGCAAGGTCTGTCCTATCCAGATAAATGATACATAGAGGTTCTCCAGTATCCCAGAACATAGGTGGCAGTTGGGTAATTGAGGGATTATAAGGTGAGAAATAGTAAAGGAAGAACATTGCTGATAGACATGGAGTACCTCTTCATTTACAGGACTCTTTGACTATATGAGTCATCTCTGTTCCAGCATCATGACAGTAGAATCCTCTCAACTCTATCGCCCTGATGCTGTCACTCCATGCATCTCCACAAGCACCTGCTCACTTTACACCCTCAGCCCGTCAAGATGCTCTTCAGTCCACACACCTTCAGACATGATAATTGTTTTAAGGTACATCACTGAATTTCAATTACAAGAGTTTTGAGTCTCCCTCTCTCTTTCTGCATCCACAGAATTGCATTCTGACTCGGGCAATGATACTTGACAACAAGACAAACAGGAATAAGGGAACTGTAATGAACATTATTGATTTTGACTTTTAGAAATTATTTTTTCAGGTTCCTGTAAGAGAAAGATAGTAAAGATATCAGCACCTGGAATGAATAGAAATGTAGCACATTGTCAGATAATTGGGTCAGAATAAAGGGGAGATTCTTGGCTGGGAAGATAGTGAGAGATAGTCCCCCATGAAGATTGTGGTTGGTTTCCTCTTACAGTGATGATCTAGACTTGGGATTCGAGCAAATAATACTCAAAAAATTAGTGGTGTAGATTGTACAAGACTGTAGGCAAGGACATAGAAAAAGAATCCAGAATTAAGGGTTTAATGATGAGGATGAAACATTGTCAATTGTCAGAAACACCCACCTGGCTCATAAGGAAATCTGTTGTCTTTATGTGGTTTGGCCTACATGCAACTGTAGACCCACAGCAACATGGTTGACTCTTAACTGCCTTCAGGGCAATTGGGCATGAGCAATAAATTCTGGCCTGGCCCGTGAGTAAATAAAACAAAACATGTAGGCTGGTGATGGTGAATGAAGGCTCTCAGGCGAGGCAAGCAAATGCAGTTCGAAGTAGAAACATATGAATTAAAGTTTGAAAAGAAGAATATGGGAACAAAATTCAATAAAAATGAGATTTTAAACAGAACAATGACCTTAGTAAGATAATAGAGGTCATTAGCAGCATAGCACAGATACATAAAGCCAAGAAAAGACATGGGGGGGGGGGGCGGTGTTATGGCAGTGACTCTCAAAGTCTGACTCTAATTATGAACCTATCAGAGACCTGATAGAAACACAATACTGCAGAAGCTAGAAATCTGAAATAAAACAGAAAATTCTGGAAATACTCTGTAGGTGAAGCATCACTTCATTTTCTGTTCCTATATATTGTTTTGGTGATTGGCCATTCTCCTGAGTAATCTATCAGTTATCATGAATGTAAGAAATCTACAGCTTCAACATCATTCCTCCTGCTGATTGTTATTAACAGAAAATGGGTTTACATCTTTGACAAACAAAAGTTTATATCTCCTAGTTTCTACATAATTGTAATTGAATATTTGCTACATCTGTGGATCATGGCTATTTTCTTAATATTTTATGTCTTGCTTTAAAGCAACTGTCCACAAGTTTATAAAGGTTCTTTTTTTAGGCAAAAATTATTGCAGCACTGGATAAGTAAACCCAAAACAGCCTTCCCTGACCTAGATGACAGTGAAATGAATCTGACCCGAAGACAGACCCCAACTGACCGACTGATAGAGACTCATGTGACCTGACCCTTTCCACCTCTGACCTATTTGATACTGTCAAATGCTGACCCCAGCTGGTTCTGACCCTGATAGAGTCTTGTCCAGTTTGATTTGCTGTTGTACTTTGTTTCCAGGAACACTTTGGATGAACTACAGATACATACAGAACAAGAAAATTTTATCTGTTATGTGGTGAATTGTTCATTGGTTTTGTCCCCACTTAACACAGAAAATAAAAAGGTTTATTTCAATTTTTAATATACTAAATAAAAAAATTGAAATGAAAACTGACTCTGAGATCTGCTTTCATCTTATATGTACAACAGATATTTCTTTAAAAAATCTGAATCTCAAACATAGTGATAGATGTCATTTACAAGTATTCTATGAGAATGGACAAACATAAATTGAATGATGGATGGTGGCAGAGAAACCCTTCACTTCGCAGCAGAGCAGTCACATCACCTTCCTGGAGTGGGAGGAAAAGCCTCTCAGCCTTTCCATTGTTTGGTTTTGTTTGTGTGTGCGTGTGTTTGTGTTTGTGAGGGGTTGAGGGGATGGGTTTGGAAGATCCCGTCCCTTCCCATATCTGACCTGGGGCGTTTTTGACCTGAGTCTGATGAAGGAATGGAGAGCTATCTTTGTTACTTCCTGCTCCCATCTATATAATTTACTAACAAACACTGAAAAAAAGTCGGTGAACAAAATGGTGACAGACTACAAATGAATTTTTTTTAATCATCTGTAAACTTAGAAATTTGTCTATGTTGCAAATCTTGGTGATGAACATATGTATCAAAAAGGCCAGTGGTCCCAATTCCTGCTCCTGGAGTACACCCTGTGGGACATTTTCTTCAGGTCTGGGAAAAAAAACCGTTCACCACTATTCTCTCCTTTTTGTGTTTCAACCAATTTTGCATTCCACATTGGCACTGCCCTTTAATCTCACAGGTTTTAACTTTGCTTACATGCCTTTTACATTTATTTTGGTACTTTGTGAAATGCATTTTCAAAATGCTTATGTACTGTTCTTATTGCACTAATCTTGTCCAGCGTTTCGATCATCAAAGGTGAGAGTGACCAACGGCAAAAGGTCTGAAAAGATTTTATTATAAGGAATCGTAATTATAATATTTTCTATGATCTGAATTGAAATACAAATACTTCTAGGCCAATTCAAATGGCTGTAATTATTGGACTTCAAGTGGGCATTAAAAAAAACTATTATTTTTTCTTTGTTTATATTACTGTCAGGATGTTGACTAAAATCAATAAATTCACCTAAACATTTCACATTCAATGCAGTTAATGAATGTAATACAGGATGAAGTCCAGACTAAACAGAACATCACCTTGCTAGATTATATACAAGTGAAATAAAGGAAAGGATAATGGTAAACATTTTCCAATTTTAATTCATCACGCTCTTGAGAGCAATTATTTGATGGGCCACAAAGGCTGACTTTGACATTGATGCACATTCTATGGATAAATGTATTCACATAAAGTATTCTTGAAAATTGTGACCTCAGCAAAAACAATAAGCTTTGTAATATTTGGTATGACATTTTCTTTAAGATTAAAAGATTATTCAAAGACTCATTAAAGATCAAATAAAATGTAAGCAGCTATGCTACATTGTCAACAACTCATCTCCCACCTCCATAGCATCCCCACAAACATCTCTTCTTAACATGACTCTCCCTACATTCAGCCATGAACTCAATGTTCTCTCTTTTGAAACTTCCAATCCCCACTCAGTCCTCTACTCCTGCTCTTTTCAAGTCAAAGAGGTCACAACTGGTGGCAGATTAAGGATAGGGGACTCAGTGACAGCTCCCTGAGTCAGGCAACAGCTGAACAAAGATTTTAAAGGGTAAAATTCTGTGATCCAAAAGTCAGAATGCTGACAAAACAGTAGCCATTTCTGATCCCAGCAATCACAGATGCATTAAAGATGAAGGCACATAACACAGGGGAAATAAACCAATAGAAAGCTGTGCTGAGTGGATGACAGATCACTGTTGCAGATGAGTTGGACCAAATGGCCTGTTGTTATGCTGTGCAGAGTTCACTCTGGAAGTGTGAGGTCATTCGGTCGGATTTAAGAAAGACTAAATTACAGTATATCTTACCTGAGGAGAAGACGGGAAACATGGAGGTGGGGTTGGGGGGGGGGGGTGCGCAGAGTGATTAAGAGATCCATGCATGAGAATCAATAAAAACCAGCACAATGATGCAACAAGCAATCAGAAAGCTAAGATCAAACTTCGTCTAGAATAACAACATCTGGAAGAAAGTTATTAAATGCCTCTTGAGCAGGTAAGAATTGAATCCAGGCCTTCTAGTCCAGAAGCAGAGACACTAGCATTGCACCACAACGGCCCTTCAGGGGTCAAGATAATTTCAAATCAACCACCTCAGATGTGGTCTTACATGCCTGTGGAGCAGCTGTGATTTGAACTATCACTGTGCCACAACAGCCCTCCTTCAGGAGGCAATTTTTCTCCTTTTTTAATATATCCAGAAGTGTTCTTACACATAAGTGAACACTTTAGCATCACCAAATCACCCATACATAAAATATTTTTTGTCTATTAACTGCCACCAATCTATCACCTCTATTTTTCATTGACCTATGTGGTCAATAACAAATTACAAGATTGAGACCAGTTGATCTTTTTGAGACTATCTGTTAACATCAAGGGGTTTTGGAACATTAAAGTTCAGCTTAACCATGATCCAATGGAATGGCTGAACAGGCTGCAGTGGCTGATTCTTACTTTTCCCACTTTCATACGTTTATCCTGTGCATGTTCATAAGAACTCCTTATAGACTCAGTAAGTTCTGAGGAGTCCCTGTAAATACTGTGCATACCAAAGACTGCCTGTTAGTATCAACACATTCCCTGGAACGCTTGGTAATTGCTGACACACTCCCCTGGAACCCCTGGAAATGCTGTACACATGGAGAGGCCACCATTAATACTGACACATACCCCAGAAATCCTGGTCATTGATTACCTCATGAGGCCACCATAAATGCTGGACACACTCAGAAACCATGTGTTAATCTTGGCACACTCCCTAGACACTCCTTGTTAATACTGACACACTATCAGGGATCTCTTGTACACATATGTGATACTAATTAACAAAGACAGCACAGAGGGTCTAGAAAATGTTAATTATCAGAATACGGAAACAACTTGTGGAAATGTAATGTTTGAGGAGGGCTGGATAGAAACTAGGCACTATCACCACCAAACCCTTTCCCTTCCTCAGCCTGCATCCTGCAAGTGAGGCACATAAGGTTAAAACCTATTGATTAAAGAGATTTCATGCTGCTTTGGGTGGGTGGCTGAGGTACAAGCTATCCATTATTCTGAAAACAATATTAACTGTACATCTGGAAATTGGATAAGAATCACAACATTCATTCACAGTCATTGTGTCTGATTAGCTGGAATCCAATGGTTTATTTACAGACTTTTTAAAAAATTTACTTTGAGGTCAAAATCTAAGAGAAAGATCTCAATTCCATTCTGCTACTTCCTGCCTTACTGATCTTGGCCTGGGATTTTCCAAACGTTCAGTTAAGACTGAAGGGATTCAATCAATTCCAAGCCTAGTCTATAGAAAATACTCAGAAGTAGGCAATTTCTGGATCTTACTCTGCAGAGAAGCTGAATCTAGGGGGGAAAAGGAGGAAAATGATTAAAATTTGCCATTAAATATGGAAAAGTCTGGTACGCCACATGCCTACACCCTTCAGATTTCCTCTACTCCAGACACATTATGATCTTTTTTTTAAAAAAGCCCACCATTAACCCAGAGACTGAAACTTGCTTTTCACCGCAATTTTCCCAAAAGATCTTGGCAATGTGACAGCAGCTACAAAGATCGGGATCCGATAATGTACAGAATCTTTTCATGTTACAAGACAAGATTCTCACAACCAACCTGGTCTGACTTCCCCTTGGCTTCCTTCCCTTAATACTGACACACACTAATTGAGCAAGAGGTCTTTATGCAGATGGTACAAAACTCGGAAGTGTTGTGAACCATGAGGAGCATAACGATAGACTTCGAGATAAAACTGGAGGCAGATTGAATGGTGAATTTAATGCATAGAAGTATCAAGTAATACATTTTGGGAGGAAGAATGAAGAGAGGCCTGGTGAAGGTGGCAGAGCAGATTGGGAGAATAGATAACTAGACATATGGACTTCATAATTAGCTTCATACCTAGAGTATAAAAGCACGGAAAGTTAGTTAAAAATTTAAAAACACCGCTTGGCCTCATCTGGAGTACAGTGCCCAGTGTTATTTGTCTTATTATCAATACTTGCTCCATTTAAAGTTCTTGCGGCTTTGTCTGTACATATCCCAATATATGTATTTCTCTCAATAAATTTCTTTTCCTAGCATGAGTATTTCTCCTTGACCCGTTAAATGTACTTGCTCTATTATTGGTACTCTCCGCATTAATTTAACCAATAATTCAGCAGAAAGTCAAATAATAACCACGAGTTCTTAGGCCTAGGAACAGGAGGCCATTCAGCCCCTTGGATCTCCTGAGCCATTCAAAAAGATCTGCTCTACAACTCCATTTACAACCCCTTACCTCAATGTATTCTTGCACCAGTCAGAGAGAGGCAAAAGCATTCATTACTGCTTACCAAGATTAGATTCCCTACAGTGTGGGAACAGGCCCTTTGGCCCAAAAAGTCCACACCACCCCTTGGAGCATCCCACCCAGACCCATCTCCCTATAACCCACACACCCCTGAACACTACGGGCAATTTAGCATGGCCAATCCACCTAGCCTACGCATCTTTGGACTGTGGGAGGAAACCGGAGCACTCAGAGGAAACCCATGCAGACACAGGAAGAATGTGCAAACTCCACACAGACAGTTACCCAAGGCTGGAATCGAACCCGGGACCCTGGCGCTGTGAGGCTGCAGTGCTAACCACTAAGCCACCGAGCTGCCCCAAATCACAGATTCCAGTGCTGCTCCTGGCCAGGGTCGCCCACCCCTGAACCATACACAGCAATCCCTCCACTTGTTTGAACACAAAGGACCCTCTAGGTCCCCAGGCACCATTTACTGGACCCTGATATATTCCTTACCACAAACCTCATTCCCATACTGTCCCCCATATCCCCAGGAGAGAAACCCAATAACACCTACAAAATCTAAACTCTAAATATTTTCCAAAAAGTGGCGTGAAATCTAAACATGTTTTTGGAATTTTCAAATTATGACTACTCATTCATAATAAAAACTTCAAAATTCCAGGATTATTTTATTTCAAAGAACTTGTAAGGGAATCCTCTTCACAAGGCATCAATTCACTCTGAATGCTGAATGATATCCCTGTCCAGCTGCAAAGAGAAAGCAAGAATTAACCAATCAATCAGTGCTTATGCCAAGTGCTGTCTGCACACTATCTGTCTGTGTCCCATGTCTAATTCACCCTGTATTTGTCGATGTCACCATGATTGTCTGCACTCAAGTGTTTGCTCCCATTTTTGTTTGTGTCCCATTTCTATTTCCATCCTTTCCCATGTCCCATGTTTGTCTGCATCATATGTCTGTCTCTTTTCCCCCATATCTGCTCGTGTTCCATGTCTGCTTGGTTCCCATGTCATGTGTCCCATTTCAACCAACACCCAATATCTGTATGAGTGAATCTACTGGGTAGTGAATGGAGAAAACAGGTCAGACCCCTTTTCATGTCCTGCCTGTTAGGCTTCCTGCTCATCTTCTCACCAGTAGATATGAGATCAGTACCACTGTTGGAAAATGGACAATGATTGTCTACCGTTGTTAGTGATTAGATAAGTGTAGATGTACTGTAGTTTGTTCCTGGACAATGAGTGAGTACCTTTTCATGCTCTGTAGCGAGCAGGTTATTCACTTCCTCATGCCATCCCAACATCTCGGAAAATTTCTTCACTCCTGTTACAATATCTCCCAGTTCCACAACATCATTGGCTCTCAGTGGATTCCGAGTGACTGATCCCACCAAATCCTGATTGAAGAGGACACGAGGAACAGATTCCCTCACCATCTCCGATAAACTTGCAAATGGCTCCACCTGAAAAATTCTCATTGGTTTAGATGGTCACCAAGTACAATCTGCTTCAATTGCTCACTGTCACTAACACTCCCAGCTGAATACTAACCACTCAGCTCTCATTCCACACCCATCAAACCTCAATCCTCACCTCTTTCACCTCAACCTTCACACATCACACTCACCCAACGCCCTTTCAGCCTTTGTTCCCAGACTCGATCCTCAGCCAGCCTCATTCCTTCTACTCCTCAAACCCCATATCTCACCCCGCCATTTCCCCTCACCTTAAAAATCCATGGCCTGCAGTTGCAGTTTTATTAGCGAAAGCATATGTGAGGTTATTGTCAGATTACCAACCCACTCTAGGAAGAATATTTTGCACTTTAAATATTATAATCAGGCTGAGTCTCATTGTTCTCCAACATTTTACCTCAAACTGTTGTCATCTGTTGAAACCTGACAGCCTCATTCAGGACAAGTGGTGTTTACCTCTGTGTCTGGTGGCTGGGAACTCAGAATTTGCCACAACCTCTATTCCAGCCACAATCTTTGTCACAAGGCTTTGATCACCCAGAACTGAGGCCACCCTTCTCATCCCCATCACCTCGAGACCCTGGGACTGACAGCATCCACAAGATCAATTTCCATTCCCTTCCTGATATCACTCAACTTCCACATTACATCGCTGTATCCCCCATAACAATCAAACCCTCTCAATTGACAACTACTAACCCTTGCCCCCTCTCCTAGCTTGTATCTTGTCCTTCAACCCCGCCATGAACTGGTTCTCCACCCAAAAGACCAAGATTGTCAATGAGGCTGGGTTCCAGGCCGAAACTGATCAGTAATGTCACATGAAGCCTGAGGTTAAAACTCCCAGTGGCTTCAGGGCATTTAAAATTCAGGGCCTGAATCAGTACTGAAAATTAGGGCTATTGTTTTAATAAAACAGACCATCATGCAGTTGGGCAGAGACATAATGTTCACTCACACTGATTGTGAAGATTCAGAGGTCCCTAAGCTCAGAACCTAAAGCAGACAAATATTATTAGAATTTGAGAGGTCAATAAATGCCAATATGGAGTGGGTGGGCTGAATGGCTGCTTTTCATACTTGATGTTTCTTGTAATATAGCAGTAACATATGCTATAAAGGTAAGGTGAAGTGAGTCAACGACAAAACTTATTGAATAGAATCTGAGGTCTAGGTTAAAGGAGCAGGTAGTAGGATCAGAATATATAGTTAGATATAGGGTTAGGGAGCAAAATTTAGGATCAGAGGAATCAGGAATAAGATATGGGGCACAGGCTCAGACGCCATGTTCAAAAAACTACAATATGGTGTGAAACCGTCTGCCTGCTCTGAGTCATGGTCACACAAGAGAAGAAAGTCTCGACTGCGTTCAAGAACTATTTAACCAAAAGAGGCTTGAGTCACGTCTTCATATGCTCAATTTCCAGAAGGCTTATTTGAAAGGAATACTGAATGGTGTTCTTTGCTCCCATCCCCATCAGGATATTGGCTGAATTCAGCTCATTCAAAACATACTCCATCCTTCCACAATCACTAATGTACGCAGAAGTCAAAAGGTATTCCCCATCACCCTCGCCCTCCATGACTCCAATCACTTATGCTTTTCAGTTCAAATCCCTGTCCTCATTAAGAAGATCTCCAAGAATCCACCTGGAATTTTGATCTGAATTTTGTTCTCAAGGTTCTGGAATGGGACACGAACCCATTGCTTCTCAGCTAAAGCAGACTACAATAAACTGTAATGTGGCCAATCACTGAGACCAAGATAGAGATTCTACAAGCAATAAGGTGACGTTCCTTCCCAGAAAATGTAGGGAAGCTATCTAACAACCATCTCCCAATTCAGAGCCTATACCAGTCAGTGTCATGCCAGTGTCAGATCAGTATCTAGTCAGTATCTCACCTCAAGTGATGTCCCCAGGATGATGAGCAGGTCTGCCAAAGGCAAATCAATGATGTACTGGTGGAACTTTACAGGCAGCTGTTCCCCGAAAAAAATAATGTCGGGTTTAATGACCCCAAAGCAGGAAGGGCAGTGAGGCACCTTCCTTTCCATGACATCTCCCTGCAAACCAAACCCAGGCAGCGAAAGAGTTAGGAACATATGAACATTCCAAACATTATACAGCACAGTCACTTCATCAGCCAGGTGAAACCTCTCCCTTCACTATGTTCCCATCTTAGTCTCCCTCACCCAATCATCTCTACTGTTAATATCCCTTATCCCTTTCCCCATTACCCCTTATGCTCCAAGCATCCTTCACACCTTTTCTCATTCCCTTTACATCATTATCTCTTCCCCTCCTGGCCCTGGTTCCTAACATCCTCTCGATATAACCCTTACCCTGTCCTTTCAATCCCCTCGCAATTCCTCTTACACTACATCATCCGTTACCAGGTAACTATTTACAACCCACCAAAAAACTGTCATCATTATCTTCCAACTTGCATCTTCCATCTCATTCATCTCACTCGCATTTGGCCTTGCATTATTGCCTCACCTCTTCACCCCTTCCTCACCACCTCACAGAATACACCCCTCTCACTCCATATGCCCATCCTGCTAATACCCATCCTCCTTCACTCCTCATCTTCCTCCATTTTTCTCATTATCTCCCTTCCTATTTCCCCCAGCCTCATTCCATTCTACTCTCACTGACACAGCAATTCTTTACTCCTGTTCCCTGGGCCCCAAGACATTCAGCATTTTCTGGAAAACTGGAGATAATAAGAATCAGGAGAAAATTCACCACTGGTTGGAGTCATACTGAACACAAAGAAAGGTGGTTCTGATTGTTAGAGATCAATCACCTAAGCCCCAAACTATAACTGCAGAAGTTACTCAACCATTCTCACCTCCACCACAGAAATGCCAGGCAACGCCCATTTCCAACAACAGAAAACCTAACCAAATTCCCTTGAAGTTCATAGAATTACCATTGCTGAAACCTCAACATCCTGGGGTAATATCACTGTACTGGTAATTCAGACGATCAGGGTAATAGAACATAGAACATAGAACAGGCCCTTCAGCCCACAATGTTGTACCGACCATTGATCCTCATGTACGCACCCTCAAATTTCTGTGACCATATGCATGTCCAGCAGTCTCTTAAATGACCCCAATGACCTTGCTTCCACAACTGCTGCTGGCAACGCACTCCATGCTCTCACAACTCTGTGTAAAGACAGCAGCTATCTCAACACCATTAGTGGGCAGAGATCTAGGTGGAGAGATGTAGTGTTCTAGGAAACTTGGATATGAATTTGGAAAATGGTAACCTCATTCAACGATTCTAGAAAGAACACCAGAATAAGAATCAGGAAAGTAATCAACACAGTCCCTCAAGCTTGCTTAATAAAACCATAGCTGATCGGGTCTCAATTCCACTGATCACCTAGTCCCTATAAAGCTCGATACCCTTATGGTTTAGGATATCTACAACTCAGTACCAAATACGTTCAATGATTAAAGTTTCTACAGCCCTTTATGGAAATTCACAAAATTAGGGAAGAATTCACCCTCATCCTAGATTGGAGATGCTTCATTCTGAACCTGTGTCCCTTATCTCTACAATCCCCAATGCAATGAGAATGTATTTAGTATTTACCCTATCAATATTTCTAACCTCCAATGAGAAAAGGTCCCAGATTGCTCAATTGCTTCATTAGACAATGTTGGATGGGGGAGCATTTACAAGGTCAAAGTGGTCGACTGTCAGTTTGAAGAGGGGTAGTGAGGGAAAATGTGAAAGGGGGTAGGGACAGAACCCAAGGAGTAAAACTAGGGCAGGAATAAGCTTTCAAGGAGGTTTGACCTAGGATGGTACAGGTAGGGAGGAATCCAACAGACATTGCCGATCAGATAGTCTCAATCTTAGTGACAGAAAAAATACCACAACCTCCTTGGACTTGTTGCTGGAGGTGAAGGTAATGAAAACAAGAGGACAATTTTTATAGAGTGAGGCTTGAGGAGACTTTGTTGAAGGAATAAGATCAAAGACATGATAACACAAAATATTGTCTCAAAGCCAAACTCAATCATCCACTAAAAGCTCAAGGACTCCAGGAGTTTTGGCTCTGAGTGAATACTAATGTGCTGGGATGATGGATTCAAACCTAACCACAACAGCTTGTGGAACTTGAATTCAACTAATAAAGCTGGAATTGAAAATTAGTCTCTGTAATGATGAATATTCAACTATCATTGACAGTTGTAAAACACTAACTGTTCACTAAAGTTGTTTCGAAAGGAAATCTTCCATCCTTACCTGGTCTGGAACACGTGACTCCACATCCACAGTAATATAACTAAACATTGTCCTCTGAATTGGCCAAGCAAGCCATACAATTCAAGAGCAATTAGGGATGTGTAACAAATGTTAGCCTATCAATGATTCCCACAGCCAACGAATGTATAAAGGAAAGAAAAAACTGAATTGTACCAGCCATGTAAGTATTGTGGTTACAAGGCTAGGAATTCAACGGTGACGAATACACCTTCAGTCCCCCACAGCCCGGTCACCCTCAACAAGGCACAGAATATGAGTGTGAACGAATGCTCTCCTATCATCTGGATACATAATGATCCAACAGCAATCATGATGGTTAACACCATGTTGTATAAAGCAGCCAACTTGAACTGGATCCATCTATGCTGTTCATTCATTCACTCCTATCGCCACTATGAACAGTGGCAACTGTTTGTATCAGCCACAAGATGCACTGCAGAAACTCACCATCATTCCTTTACTAGCACTTATCAAACCTATGACACTACCACCCAGAAGGACAGGTCAGCAGGAATATAGGAACACCATCGGCTACAAGCTCCCCACAAAGTCACACAGCATCCTGAATTAGAAGGATTTCATTTTCCTTCACTGTCCTGGGTCAAAGTTGTGGCACTCCCACCCTAACAGTATCTATATGGATCCCATTCTCCAAAGACTGCAGCTGTTCAACAAAGCAGATCAGCACCACCTTCACAAAGACCAGCAGGGATAAAGAGGTGAGAAAATTTGAATCCAGCTGATGTAGATCACACTTGGAATGTATTTGGGAGGTGTTCAGAGCTAATCGGAAAGCAAGTGATTCTTTGACTGTAGAAGACACTGTACACAGACTGACAGCCAAGCACTGAATTATTCCTAAAGGAGAACCAAAAGAACTGCAGGTGCTGTAAATCAGGAACAAAAACAAAGTTGCTGGAAAAGCTCAGCAGGTCTGGCAGCATCTGTGGAGGAGAAAACAGAGTTAACATTTCAGGCTTGGTGACCCTTCCTCAGGCATTCTGAGGAAGGGTCACCAGACACGAAACGTTAACTATCTTCTCCTCCACAGATGCTGCCAGACCTACTGAGCTTTTCCAGCAACTTTGTTTTTATTCCTCGAGGAGGTCAGGATCAGTCTCTGGGGTGGATGGAGCAAAGGTGAATTGGGGTCAGTGTACATGATGAGGATCTGGATCAGCATCCGGGGGGATTGTGGTCAGTGTTCAGAGGAGACTGAAGTCAGTGTTCTGGGTTATCTAATAGTTTTGCTTCAGTAATGTTTCATTGTCTGAAGTCACTTACCCTCAGCTGTTCCCAGGAGAAGTTCTCCATGCACACAGTACACGTCGCTGTAGCAAATGTTCCATGAGCTTCCACCAATTTCTCCATTGGGATTCCAGCCACTGAAATGCAGCGGGAGAGAGAAGGCAGTCACTGAGGGATGAAAAGATGCACCGCTGATGTCCTCACCCTTCCTGGGTTCCAAAGTTTCAGACTCTTCTCAGGATCCATCAACAAACCACCTGCACTGTTAGAATAGGTGACTACTAAACTGTGGGGGGCATCTCAATCAACTTCCTGTTCTCAATGTCTATACAGAGAGATTCTGTGGGCAGTGCTCAGCATAGGATTTTAGACAGTGGTCACTTGATTCAAAAGGAAGACTGAAAAGGGATCTGGATATATTCAAAGGATTTTAAAACTATCAAGACATTGGGAAAAGTGCGGGATAGACTGAATTGCTCTTTCAGTCATCACGAGCTCAATGTTTCAACAGCCCTCATTCTGTGCTGTAGCATTCTATAATTTACTGATTATAATTTATTATGGGGAATATTATAATTCACTGACTGTAAGTTAATTCGATAAATTCTGTAACTTAATGGCTATAATTCAATATGATGAATTCTATAATACACCGTTTATAATTTAATATGGTGAATATCATAATTAACTTACTACAATTCAGTATGGTGAATTTTATAATTCACTTACTATAATTCAATATGGTGACTTCTGTAATTCAGTGACTATAATTCATTGTCTTTAATTCACTACACTTTTACAACTCACCAGAAGCCCAGCACACTAATAATAGTCACAATTCACATGGCAAAGAAAGTGGTCATTCAGCCCATTCAATAAATGCCAGCTCCCTCCAAAACAATGCAGTCAATCTAATTCTCCCATAGCACTGGACATTTCCTTCCCTCAACTGCCTGTTCAATTCCTTTCTGAAATAATTTATTTTTAAAGTTGCTTTGTATACAATAGCTCCAGCGAAGTCACAAGTCTGTGTTCACTTGTGTTCCAGACATCTATTGCAGAAATGTGGGCAACATTTGGCCACATGTGGGCATCATTGTAACGCGGGTACCCATATCTGAAAATTAGAACAGAGCAAGCGGAAGATGCCATTCAGTCTGTAAACAAAGGAATTCAGCCTCTGAACCTCTGATACAAGAAAACAGCGGGAGCAGATCATTTAGCTCCTCGAGTCTGCTAAACATTAACAGGGAAGGCCGTTCTGTTCCTTCAGTTTGTTTCGTAGTAACACAAGGAAGCCATTCATTCCCTTAAACAGTTACATTGAATCAGAGAAGGCCACGCAGCCCTCCAGGTTGCTCTGGAATTCTATCAGACGAAGGCTGATTTATTCTTCTTCTGTACTTACCCCCGCATCATTCCTTGCCAGCCCATTGCTCAAAATTAGTCTTGAAAGTTCTAACTGAATCAAGTATCCACTGGCATTTGAATGGCAGTTCCACATTTCAACACCCTTTGAAAACCATCCTTGCTGATTTCATTTCTAACTCCATGAGCTCTATTTTATTATTTTTCCAACACTTAAACCTACTTACTGCGTTCCAGGCCGTCAATGTTCTGAGTGTACATTCGTAGCAGTAACTTTTTATGGTGTAAAAGTCTGACAAAGTAGTGTGTGTAGTTAGGTTTGCAGTTTCCAGGGTACAGCTGCTTGGCCAGAGCAAAGAAAGGCTTTGGATTGTGGGAAAAGTAGTTGATTTCAAAGATGGCTTCTGGGTATGGGATGTCATATTCTTGTAGGTTGTCATAGAGTCCACTGCCTGGTGACCTGAATATGTAACAATGGAAATGAAAACTAAAACAGTTAGTATCAATTTCTAGGATGATTCCAACTTGCCACTTCATCCATTTTGTGAGAACATCACAGCAACAGATCAGAACACAATGATCTTGAACAAACATTTCCACAACTCAGGAGAAAGCCAATCATTTGTTGCTGTTCTTTCTGACCTGGAGATGAAAGGGGAGAAAGCAAGATGACAACAATTGATTCACATTGAGCGCTGAATTTTTACATAAACCAAATCCCTGCAGAGGTACCCGAACAAGTCAGTCATGTGTTGATGGCCCTGAGTTCATTTCGGAAATATGTGTTTCAGTCTCCCTGGGTTAGAAGCTCGGTGCTTTCTCACAAGGGTGAACTTATCAGGAGAACCTGTAGACACCAACACAGAAAAAAACACTCGATCAACACTGGGCCAAAGTCCATTTAAACTACAGAGATTGCAGGACAGGCAGTTACCCAGAAAGAGTTACCAGAGAGAGTGGAGTTGGCAAGATAAGGATGTGACAAGATATGCTGGTGCTGATTGCCACATACAGAAGGCTGGAGCCGCTATACGCGTGCAGCTTCGAGGAAACATTGATCAATTCCCTCACCTACTGAGCTTGGGTAGGAATATGTCATTGAACAAGAGGATTTCTCCAGAAACAGTGCGAGGAATAACCTCATTCTAGCAAGCACAGATTATCTGAAGCAAAAACAAAATTGCTGGAGAAACTCAGCAGATCGGGCAACACCTATGAACAGAAAGCAGAGTTAACATTTCAAGTCCGGTGATCTTTGTTCAGAACTGACAGCAGCTAGGAAAAGGTGGTATTTATTCTGACCACAGTGGGGAGGGGAGGAGGAGGAGTGAGTGGGTAGGTGGGCCCTAGTTATGCCTGTCTCTGTGTGTCCGTGGAACATTCTTTGTTCTAGTCCTGCTTGGGTCATTCCCCAGAACTCTTTCTCTGGTAAATTGATGACATCATTGGTGCTGCTTCCTTCTCGCATTTAGAATTGGGAAAATTTATCAATTTTACTTCCAATTTCCACAATGCTCTCACCTTCATCTGATCCATCTCTGACTGCCCCCTTCCCTGCCTCGACTGTCTGTTTACATTTCTGGGGGTAGGCTGGCACCAATATCCACTAAAAGTCAAGCAGCTCCCACCATTACCTGGAGGTTACATCCTCACTCCCTATCTCCTGTAAGGACTCCATCACATTCTCCCAGTTTCTCCATCCCCATTGCATCTGTTCTGATGATGCCACCTTCTGCAGAAATTCCCACCTTTTCCTCTACATAGGATTCGCCAACACTGTGATTAACAGGGCCCTTAGTTGTGTCTGATCCAGTTCCTGCACTTCGGCCCTCAGCCCTTCCCTTCCCTTCCCTTCCACAATAGTGATAAGATCACCCTGGTCCTCAGTTACCACCCACCTACACGTGTATACCAAGTATCATAAGGTGCCATTTCCACTACCTCCAGCCACATGCTACCACCAGACATCTATTCTCCTTCCTCCCCTTGTCAGTATTTCACAGGAACTATTCCCTCCAGGACACCATGGTCAACTCCTTCCCCACTCCCAAGTGCACCCCACACTCCCACTGCAATTTCCCATACAATCGCAGAAGGTGTAACAGTCATCCATTTACCTCTTCCCTCCTCACTATCCAAGGCCCTAGTCATACCTTCCAGGTGACGCCATGATTTACCTGCACTTCACTCAATCTATTTTGCTGTATTCACTGTGCACAATGTGATCCCGTCTACACGGGGGAGACAAAACGCAGGCTGGGTGACCTCTTCGCAGATCACCCACTTTATGTCCATAAAAATGGCCCCAAGCTTCCAGTTGCCTGCCACTTCATGTGCTCACCGGGCAATATTTCTGACTTCTGCAGTGTTCCAGCAAGGATCAGCGCAAGCAGGAAGAACAGCGCCTCGTCTTACATTCAGGGACTATGTAGCCTTCGATATCATATTCAACAAATTTACAGCCTGAACTCTACCTTCCATGTCCTTTAGCCAAACCCACACCATATACTCGTTAATGCTGCTTTCGCCTACTCATGGACACTGTTATCAGCTTTTTCTCCTTTCCTGGCTTACTACGAACTATGTGCTTGTCTGCCTAACTTTATTTGTGTCTCTCTGGACTCTCTGTGCTCCTCACCCACCCTAATCACCCCATTATCAGCATAAATACCACCTTTTCCGAGCTACTATCACTCCTGAAGAAGAGTCACTGGGCTCAAAATGTTAACTCTTGCTTTGTCTCCACTGATGCTGCCAGATCCGCCGAGCTTCTCAAAGAATTTCTGATTTTGTTTCGGATCTTTACCATTGGCAGCTCTTTGGTTTTACTTTACAAATTACTTGATTCTGACTATAATGGCTCTTTCGAAGCTTCGTACAATTCAAGTATTTGATTTAGAAATACCTCTGAAACTGTCTAATTTTGTTCCATATTATGCTCCCATCACATCAAAAATACTGAGCAATTAATAAGCCATTTAATTTGATAAATAGATATTACTGGATTAACTAGCACTAATAATTAACAATAACATAAGGACATCTGTGAAAAATTAACTTGGTTCAGAAAGTCGGGAAACAGAATCAGATTGGGTGGATTAGGACTGGTAAGAGTTAAAAAGTGCTGACAGTTTATAGGCCCTTTAACTGTAGATATACACTGAATGAAGAATTAAACAAGAAATTATTGGCATTTGTAATAGTTGTGGAGTATGTTTATCTTCATATTGATTGGACTAATTAAATTGGAAAAGATTGTCTGCAAGATGTTTTCATGGCCGTTTCCGCAGCAATATGTTGTGGAACCAACAAGGGATAAATCTAAATTAAATTTAGCATTGTGCAATGAAGCAAGGTTAACTGCAAATGTTATTGTAAAAGGCCAAGTGGGAAATATTGATCATAACACAACTGAATATCACTTTGACATACTTCAAATACAAATAAAAAATATTTAACCGAAATCTTGTTTTCATTAGGAGATACTGCTGCAGCCTCAGTCCTGAGCCTTGTTTCCTGCAACATGTAAAGACTCTTTTAAACAGATTCTATAGACTGTTTATCATACATGTAGCCCTACTATTAACCAACTGGGTAACACTGAGCTTCCAATTAACACTGAAAACTCAACTATCAGACTGGAAACCATGGATTTATATTCCTGCTTTTGGAACACAGGAATAGAAAGGACCAATGAGCCCTTGAGTCAACTCTGACATTCAATTCATGCCTGATCAGTATCTTAACTCCATCTACTTGCACTGGTTCTATAATCCTCAATACCTAACAAAAATCTATCAGTTGCAGCCTTGAAATTTTCAATTGATCCCCAGCCTTAAAAACTGTTGGGAGTTAAGATTCTATGTAAAGTATCATTCCTTCTACATGAGAGGGGAAACAAACGTGCTTCTCTGGATAACAGCACAGTGCAGTCCATTACTCATTGTTATAGTCCTCAGATTAATCACATCGATAGTCTGTTGCACAGTAACATTACTGGTTGATTGTCATTGCTGTTGGTGGTCAGTTATGAGATTCCTAATGCCAGGGTTGGGATACCTGAAATCAGGGATTCCGCTGGGTGTACTGATTCCTGCACCAGACATCACCACAATCCTATGACACTCCCTGTTCCGAATGAGCCTTGCGATGTCCTTAAGTGACTGCACTCTCTCACCACTTCCTTTCCCACTGAAGATGTACCGGACAAAAGATGAGGTTGATGAACGATTCACACAGCGGATTCTGTAACAATATATAAAACACCCACAGAATGGACTAGAATCCATCCTGAATAATTTTAGGTTTGAGTTCTACATGCATCCTTGCTCTCCGCGAGTATCTAATGCAATCCCAGACAGCACAGGACCACGTTCCAAAACTGATCAAACTCTAGAAGTCTGAAACAGATTAGAATAGTCAATTCAATGTCAAATCAACTTCACCCTGCTTCAACATTTCCATATTGTTTGAATGCTGAGCCTCACAGTGACATACAGGTGAAATGAAACTTCTGAAGGAGCAGAACAGTTTAAATACCAGCTTCCTGATTTCCGTACTTAATGCTTGTGAGATCACTGTTAACTTGTTAACATCATCATTACTTTAAACACAATATTTGATCTATCAATTTCAGGGAGTGTAAATACAACTCATTTATGTATGCTTTGTACCTTGAGCCCTTGCTGTGTGCCTGTCTGCAAATATTGAGTCCAGTCAGGATTCCAGTTTGGAAATTTCTGATGCAGCTATGATTAAACTGTAACCATCGAGTAGCAAAGAAACCAGGCTGGGTCCAGGTGAGACTCTGATACAATGCAAAACTCATGTTTCCAACTGAAATAAGGACAGAAAACAATTCAATTATCATGTATCACATGTGGCTCAATGATTCTTTTTGTTTTTGCCTCTGATTTAGAGGTCATGGAGTCAAGCACCACTCCAAAGCCTAAAGTACATGGTGATACTCACTATGCAGCATTGAGGCAGCACTACACTGCAGTCGTGAGGGAGTGCTGGACTGCAGAGGTGCAGTAGAGGGAACACTGCACTGTAGAAGCACCAAAGGAGGAGCACTGTATTATGGGAGAAGCAGTGCTGAGGGACCACTGCACTAAAGGAGGATCAGGATTGAGGGAGCAGTGTACTGTGGGTGGAGCAGAAGTGAGAGTGCTCTGTACTGTGAGAAGAGAAGAATTGAGGCATGCTGTATTATAGGAGAGGCAGGTCTGAGGGAACACTATGAAAGAACCCTGTACTGTGAAAGTAGTGGTACTGAAGGAGCACTGTATTATAGGAGAAGCAGTACTGAAGGAGCGTGACACTGTAGGGGGAGCAGTACTCGGGGAGCACGACTGACGGAGCACTACACTGTGGGGAGAGCAGTACTGAGGGAGCACTGTGCTATGGGAGGAGCAGGATCAAGGGAACGCTGTATTGTGTGAGAAGTATTACTGCCAGCCTGTTGTATTGTAAGACAGGCAGTACTGAGGGAGCAGAGATAATGGCAACTGCAGATGCTGGAGAATCCGAGATAACAAAGTATGGAGCTGGATGAACGCAGCAGGCCAAGCAGCATCTTAGGAGCACAAAAGCTGACGTTTCAGGCCTAGACCCTTCATCAGAAAAGGGGGATGGGCAGAGGATTCTGAAATAAATAGGGATAGAGGGGGAGGCGGACCAAAGATGGATAGAGGAGAAAATAGGTGGAGAGAAGAGTATGGGTGGGGAGGGGATAGGTCAGTCTGGGGAGGACAGACAGATCAAGGGGGCAGGATGAGGTTGGTAGATAGGAAATGGAGGTGCGGCTTGAGGTAGGAGAGGTGGGATAGGTAAGAGGAAGAACAGGTTAGGGAGGCGGGGACGAGCTGGGCTGGTTTTGGGATGCAGTGGGGGGAGGGGAGATTTTGAAGCTGGTGAAATCCACATTGATACTGTTGGGCTGCAGGGTTCCCAAGCGGAATATGAGTTGCTGTTCCTGCAATCTTCGGGTGACATCATTGTGGCACTGCAGGAGGCCCATGATGGACATGTCATCTAAGGAATGGGAGGGCGAGTTAAAATGGTTTGCGACGGGGAGGTGCAGTTGTTTATTGTGAACCGAGCGGAGGTGTTCTGCAAAGCGGACCCCAAGCCTCCGCTTGGTTTCCCCAATGTAGAGGATGCCACAACGGGTACAGTGGATACAGTATACCACACTGGCAGATGTGCAGGTGAACCTCTGCTTAATATGGAAAGTCTTCTTGAGGCCTGGGATGGGGGTGAGGGAGGAGGTGTGGGGGCAAGTGTAGCATTTCCTGCAGTTGCAGGGGAAAGTGCCGGGTGTGGTGGGTTTGGAGGGGAGTGTGGAGTGAACAAGGGAGTTGCGGAGAGAGTGGTCTCTCAGGAAGGCAGACAAGGGTGGCGTTGGAAAAATGTCTTTAGTGGTGGGGTCGGATTGTAGATGGCGGAAGTGTCGGAGGATGACGCGTTGTATCCGGAGGTTGGAGCGCTGCGCTACAGGGGGACACAGTTCTGAGGAAGCGCTGCACTGCAAATGGAGCAGTACTGTAGAAGAAGCAGCGGAGCATTGTACTTTTGAGGGAGCCAAACCGAGGGATCAGGATCAATACATATAGGTGCACAGAAGCTTCTGTGGGATATATGCTGGGCGTCCAGTAATCAAACATATATTCTCGACATGCAGAGCGCAGTGCAGGTATATAGCAATCAGTATAAATGTATAGCAGATGTACAGTGTTGTGTGTGAATCTACGCTGAATGGGCAATGCTCAGTATACTTATATATCGATGTGGGGTGCTTGGTGTGGGTACATTCATTATGGGTATATATCAAGCATAGGCCTGTGTCCAATGCACAACATTTCCTGAACCCATACAATACGATGTGGGTATATACTGAGTATACAGAGCTTGGTGTGAATAGATCCCAGGTGAACAGAAAGATGTGGGTATGTATACAAACATATAAAATGGCACAAGTGGGCCATTTACACTTTCACCTGCTTTACCAATCAACATGCTTATGGCTGGTTTTTTTGTGTTTTGAATTCCACAATAACAACTACCTCTGAAAACCTGTGATTGCCTTAAAGAGTCTATCTACCTCCACCTTAAAAATAGATCAATAACCCTGCTTCCACTGCCTTCTCAGACACACAGTTCTAAAATCATTCAATCCTCTGAGAGAAAACATATCCTATTTCTACCTTAAAAGGGCACTGACTAATTTGAAAACAACATTCCCTGTTTCTCAAACTAACCCTCAAGAAGAAGCATCCATTCTGTGTCCAAGTTAATAAAATGTGAGGCTGGATGAACACAGCAGGCCCAGCAGCATCCCAGGAGCACGCATTGTGTGTCCATCTTGGTTAGACCATTCATGATCTTCCACACTTCCATCAAGGCACCCCTCACTTTTCTAAACTCAAGTGCAAACATGGCCAGTCTGTCCAACATATCCTCATTAGATTTTCTGACTGATAATCTAACCAGTCACTCATCTTTTACTGTATTTGTTCGTGTTATGTGGGCTTCCAAGGCTAAGCCAGAATTTATTGCCCATCCCCAATTGCACAGAGGGCAGCTGAGGGTTAGCCATTTTGTCATGGTGAGATTTGAATCCATGTCTCGAGAGCGTTAATTAGCCTGTGGTTCTGGATTACTAACACAATGACATTACTGCTATGCAAGTGCCTCCTAAAAATGGAATGTCACCTTTTGTTATAAAGAATTAGATTAAAGAAATAAAGATATTGTAATATAACAATTTATGGTCTTTATGAAATAGTAATGTGTGTCTTTTACCCAGGGAAGGAAATACTTATCCCATTGGGAGTGCAATGTAGGGTTCACTTGGTTAATTTTTGGGATGACAAGATGTCCTCTGAGGAGACATTTGAGTATACCAGGCCTATATTTCCTGAAGTTTGAAAAGACGCCTGGTGATCTAATTCAAAATCAATAAAATTCTTAAAGGGACTTGTGGTCACA
Source organism: Stegostoma tigrinum (assembly GCF_030684315.1). Lineage (NCBI taxonomy): Eukaryota > Metazoa > Chordata > Chondrichthyes > Orectolobiformes > Stegostomatidae > Stegostoma > Stegostoma tigrinum. The sequence goes on along the minus strand of NC_081370.1, from coordinate 34,919,323 downwards.
GTCTATGAATAGGAGCCTAATTATTATGGGCCCAGGAGAGATGGTTTCTCACATATGGTTGTGACTCATTTGGAATTATTTCTCCCAGAAATCTTTCGATGCTTCATCATCGCGTATACATTTCAAGACAGAAATTGATAGATTTTGAATACCAAGGGAAGGGATTTACAGGATGTTGCTGGGATTGGAGGCTGAACAGGCTGATGTTATTTTCCCTGGAGCGTTGGAGGCTGAGGGGTGACCTTATTGAGGTGTATAAAATCATGAGGGACATGTACAGGATGAATATCCAAGGTCTTTTTCCCAGGGTAGGGTTTAAGGTGAGACGGGAAAGATTTAAAAGGGCCTGAGGGGCAATATTTAATGTAGGTGGCGACGTGTGCATGGAACGGCTGCCAGAGGAGGCGGTGGAGGTGGTACAATTATAACATTTAAGAGGCATTTGGATGGCTATGTGAATAGGAAGAGGTCAGAGGGATATGGACCACCTGCTGGCAAATGGGCCTAAATCAGTTTAGGATATCTTGTCGGTATGAACAACTTGGACAAAGGGTTTGTGTCCTTGCTGTACAACGTTATGACTTAAGGGATATAGGAGAAGGGTAGAAAAGTGAAATTGAGATAGGAATCAGTCACCTACTGAATGGTAAATCAGGTTCTTGAGGGCAAATGAGAGCACTCTCTGCTCCAATTCTCAGTGTAGAGGGTATTGCTGATTGTTACCTCTTGCTATGTGCTGCCTCTGGGTGGTAGCTGGACTCTGATGTGAAGAATATTCCCTGTCTGAACAAGAGCTGCTCTCACCTGATGCCTCTCTGATGAAATGTCTTCAAATACCGTAACTTTCCAACAAGCAGCCCCTTCAGAAACAAACTGGGCCAGTCCATATGACACCGCGAGTAGTAGAATTAGCAAAGGAGGATCCAGCAGTTAAAGGTTAATCTTCCTGACACTACTGCAAAACAGGGAGAGAGAAAAAAAACAAGAATAAAACTTTATTTCCATTTTCTTTGAGCATCTTTGCATTTGGTTACAAAACATCAGAGAAGGGAATATGCGCCCCAAGTGACTGAATGGGGCAGCTTGAAGTGGCAAGTATGAAACCTCGGGGTATTGTCTTTTGATTTGTGTCTATCTGATGGGTGCCAAATAAAGCAAATTATATTCAAGATATTTTTGAAATTGTCGCTATTTTGACAGTTTGTAAATACAGTAAAAAGGCAAGTCTGTCTTTATGATACACAGACGGGTGCCTAGAAAAACTCAGCAAGCCATGCAGGATCTGGAGAAAAGGAACAGTCAACATTTCGAGTATTACTCTTCTTCAGGACTGTCTTTAGGCTTCTGGTAAGTTTTCACTTCGGGTACAATAAAGTATCACTTTCCAAAGGGGTTGATGATTAATTTACTTTCACAGGAATATGGAGAAAGACTGTTGGGCCATTTGTACAGATCAGCCAGGAGGCAGATAGGCTGAAGTCTGTAATGAAAATCTAGGATTGAGTATAAAACGTATTGAGTGTCGGACGGTCTGAGACACAACAGGGGAATGAATTCAATCTGACCCAGAGACCAGTTCCCAAATCCTGGGTTGACAAGGTGTCGAGCTGGATGAACACAGTAGGCCAAGCAGCGTCAGAGGAGCGGGAAGGCTGATGTTTCAGGCCTAGACCCTCCTTCAGAAATGAAGAAGAGTCTCGGCTCGAAACGTCAGCCTTCCTGTTCTTCTGATGCTGCCATGTTGACTGTGTTCATCCAGCTCGACACCTTGTTATCTCAGATTCTCCAGTATCTGCAGTTCCTACTATCCCCAAATCCTGGGTGATGGATTGGAAGGAATGGAGCCTGGTCAAGGGGAGGTAGACCGAGATTACAGAGTTGGAAGAACACAAAATCAGGAACTGTGTTCCTCCAGCATCTCCAGTTCATGCTATCTCTTACACAGAGACAGTAACCGTGTTACCTCTGTCTCTTACACGGAGTTGTTTGTTCAAGAACTGATTCCGTTAAAAAAATGTCAAACTACTGGGAGAGAAGGGACAGGACAATGTGCTCAGTACTGGGGGGAGATGGGGGACAGTGTACCCAATAATGGGGTGGGGGATGGGGGACAGTGTACCCGGTAATGGGGGTCAGTGTACCCGGTAATGGGGGGGGGAGAGATGGGGGTCACTGTACCCGGTAATGGGGGGGGGAGAGATGGGGGTCAGTGTACCTGGTAACGGGGGCGGGGGGAAATGGGGGACAGTGTACCTGGTAATGGGGGGGAATGGGGAGAGATGGGGGATAGTGTACCCGGTAACGGGGGTGGGGGGATGGGGGACATTGTACCCGGTGGCGGGTGATGAAGGTGGTTGAGTTCTGCGGTGCCCCATATTGCGGTATTTACAGTACCGGAAGTTGTAGTGATCGGTTCCGGTTGGAGCCGTGCGGCCTTGACGCAGCCAGAAGCCGAGCCTGCGGTTTACAGAGGCAGCCGGCACCATGAGGGATGTGAGCGGGTTCCTCCAACAGCAGCAGATCGGGGCCGGAGAGCTCGGCCCTGACTGGCAGCAAATGGAGGAGCTTTACAACAAAAAGTGAGTGAGAGCCTCTCTGCCCCGTTACAGCGAAACCCCGATTCCTGGGCTGGCCCCCGCTGAGTCACTGCCCAGGCCCTTCTCTCTGAACCCTCTGTGTCTGTCTGTCTCAGGCCTTGCCGGTCCCGACATTGTACTCTTTTTGGGGGTTTCGGGTAAAGGAGGCGGGATAAAGTGGGCTGGGACAAGCGGGAGATAATGGGAACTGCAGATGCTGGAGAATCCGAGATAACAAAGTGTGGAGCTGGATGAACACAGCAGGCCAAGCAGCATCTCAGGAGGACAAAAGCTGAGGTTTCGGGCCTGGACCCTTTTAACCTCATTGCGAAGCCTCTTCCAAGGATGCCTAACCTGAAGAAGTTACCCTCCGGACAAACCTCGGGGATCTCTCTCCCACTGCACCTCCTTCCACCTATCTTCTTTCCTCTCCATCTTCGGTCCGCCTCCCCCTCTCTCCCTATTTATTCCAGAACCCTCTCCCCATCCTCGTCTCTGATGAAGGGTCTAGGCCCGAAACGTCAGCTTTTGTGCCCCTGAGATGCTGCTGGGCCTGCTGTGTTCATCCAGCTCCACGCTTTGTTATCTGGGACAAGCGGGAAGTGAGGATCTCTGTGTTAGGATGAGGATACTGGAACTAGCAGTTTTCAACAATGAGCCATCTGTATCTGTTGTTGATTTCCTCTGGATGGTGCTAATGGCTCCTGATGCCTCCACGCTGTAACCCTGACTTGTTTTAAATGCAGACTGTGGCACCAGTTGACTGTCCGACTCCAGAACTTTGTTCAAAATCCCTGCTTCGCCACAGGTGATGGTCTGATCAAGGTGGGTGATTTAACCTCAACATTCCCTTCAACATACTAATTTTAGTTGGCTTCTTTCATCATATAATAAAACTTTTATTTTGCAGCTGTATGAGAATTTTATTAGTGAATTTGAACACAGGTAAGAAATACTTCTTTAAAAATTACACCTAAAAGTATATTATACTGAAAATTAACAGCATGGAAGATGCTATTCAGGCCATCTTTTCTATTAAATTTGAGCTAGTGCAATTCCATATTAATCTCTGTCTGCTGGTACCTCTTCCATAATTCCCCTGGTTCAAGAACTTATCACCTTCTTTTCCCAGTGACATAAGAGACTTGGATGTGACTTACAGAATGAAACCACTTGTTCATAGACTGCATGTCTGCTCTGGAATAGATCACAGATCTCTGTAGAGCAAGCTGCTTAATTCTTCATCTTTCTCCCTGAAGCCCTGAAAGTTTATTTCTCTTAAATGCTCATCTGAATTTGTTTTCTTGCAATTGTTAATTGTCCCCATTTCTGCTACTTTAAGAGACAGTGAATTCCAGACCCTTTTTTTAACCACTTTGTGTGTTCTTTCATGGCAAAATCATACCCCTGTTTCACCTGTCTCCGAGAGTCATAAATCTGTGCTGCATTGTTGATATAACATAACGGGAAGAGATTTCCATTGTGCAATCTTAGGTAAAATAGACAATGTAATAGACCTCTACTAAATCTCCACTAAATTTACTTTGCTCTAAGGAGTAAAAAACACAGAACAATTTCTTATTTCTCGGCAAATTTTGGTAAATAGCTTCTGCAGCCTTTCAGTAGCTCCTTAGTTCCTAAAGCCTGGTGACCAGAATTAGATGCAATACTACAGCTGTGACCGAAAAAGTTCTATAAAGATTCAGCATAACTTCTTGCTTTTGAACTTAATACCTCTGATTATGGGAATTAGGATTGCTTATGCCTTCCAAATTAATTTTCCCAAAAGCCCTGCTACCTTAAAAGATCAATATGCACGAATTCCTAGCTCCTCCTCTATTTAAACATTTAAACAATGTGCTAAAAAGCCTACATTGCCACTACCTATCTGTTATTCCAAAATTATTCCTTGTTTTTTCTGCATTAATTTTCACATGCCACTTGTCTGCTGGTTCTGATAGTTTGGCAAAGTGCTGTCACAGGTGATATGTTCATCCTCACTTTGCCACAACTCAGTTTGGCATCAATTGGAAAATTTTCAAATTTTAGTCCATGTTCCACAATTAAAGTCATACATATGTATCAAAAAAAAGTAGTCCCATGCATGACTCCAGGGGAAAACCACTTTCCTCTGCCAGTCTGAAAAACGAATGACTTGCTGTTTTCTGTCCTGGAGCCCAATTTTTTGTCACTGATCCTTATAGAAAGAGTTGACATCTTCGAAAGAGGACTTCATGGGTTTCTGCAGTGCATTTTATATCTGGTATGCACTGCTGTTACTGTGCCAGTTTTGGAGGGAGTGAATATTTGAGGTGTTGAATTATTATCTGGTAAGTGGGGAGATGAATTGCATTCTTGATTTGTGCCTTCTATTATAGGGAACAGCTTTTGGCAAGTCAGGAGTTGTTATTTGCTGCAGAATTCCCAGTCTCTGATATGCTGTTATAGACACGGTATTTGTATTGTTGGTTTCATTCAATTTCTGACCAGTAAAAACACCTAGCGTGTTGATGTTGACATAATGTGATTCAGTGATAATTACAATTGAGTGTCATGAGGAAATAATTAGATTCTCTCTTGTTGGCTTTGGTAATTATCTGGTACTTGGTACTTTTCAGTCCAAGTCTGAATGTAATCCGTGTTTTCTAGCATATGGTCAAGGACTATTTAAATATCCAATTGAGGCCCCAATCAATTTGCAGTGATCAGCCAAAAATCCTTACATCAAATGTTATGATGGAGTGAAGGTCATTGAAGTAACTGAAGGTGATTAGACCAAGGACATTACCCTGAGAAACTCCTACGGTGATGTCCTGCCGTGGAAATAATTGACTTCCAACAGTCACAATCATCTTCCTTTGTACTAGATAAAATTGCAACTGAGGGAGAAGTTTCCTTGGATTCCCGTTGTCAAATTTTGCTGGTGCTTCTTGATGTCACACCAGGTCAAATGTCACCTTGATGTCTAGGGCAGTTACCCACCTCGCTTCTGACATGCAGCTCATTTGTTCATTTTGGGGCAAGATTATAATGATGTGAGCTGACTGGCCCAAATTGCTGAATTCTAAACTAAATGTCAGTGAATGGGTTATTGCTGTTTAGATATTTTCTAATTAACCTGTTCAGAGCTGGGTATATGAATAGGAAGCGTTTAGAGGAATATGGGCCAAATGCTGGCAAATGGGACTAGATTAATTTAGAATATGTGGTCAGCATGGATGAGTTGGATTAAGGTTCTTTTTCTGTGCTGTATGACTATAATGTGCTGGGCTTCTCAAACGCTGGCAATATTTACGGAGCCGCTTTCTCCTGTTAGTTTCTTAATTGTTCACATTTATGCTGTGATATAGTGGGAATGCAGACCCTTAATCTGTTCTCTTGTGGGATTGCTTAGCTCAATTGCTGGCTGTTACTGCTATTTAACAAAACGTAACTACAGATTGGTACTGTTGGGTATGCCTGGAGCTACCCCTGAACTTCTCATTGTACTGGAATTGAACCCCCAGCATATAGTGTCATAGTTGTGCAACACAGAAACAGACTCTTCAGTCCAACTAGTCCATGCTGAACATGATCCCAACTAAAAGGAGTAAAATACATGCTGGGTCATGAGTTCATAATTCTGCCATTGATGGTCCATGGTAGCTCCTAGATAATGAATTTTGAATCTGTCCCCTTTTAGGATAGTGGTGGTGTTCAGGGCATGATGGAGGGCATACACAGCACAAAAATAAACTTAGTTTTAACAATAGATATGTAATGGCTCTTTGTGCTACTGCTGTTATGGATGTATACTTAGTCAAACCAGATTTTCCTTATGTTGGATTCCTCACCATCTACTGTAGAAGCAGTCCAGCAGCTACACCCTTCAGGACTTGATCAGTTCAATGACTAGTGGCCCCATTGAGCAGCTGTTGATGGGTAGTGTAGTTTCATCCCAGATTACTTTCTGTGCTCTCCCTACCATTGGTACTAATTCTAAGTGATACTCGATGTGGAGGATTATTGATTCATCAGTTGGGGAAGGGCAGTCGACAGAAAGCAGGAGGTTTTTTTGCCTATTTTGTTTACTGCAGTGACAGCTTCTGGGGTCCTTGGTCAATATTACAGCAGCCCAAGCTAATTCCATCTAGCTATGTTCCGTTATCCTACTACATCTAATGAGTCTGTCCTGCTGGCATACCCCGGGATGGTGTGGAGGAGCCTGGGTTATCGTCTAAGTTATGATAGGTGGGTATGATTGTACCAAGTTGGTCTTGATTAGTCTGTGGGACAGGTCTCTCTCAATTTAGGTACAAATTTTCTGGCTTTAATGAGAATATTGCAGGGTTGACTGGGCTGAGGAAGCGTTGCCATTACCATTAACAGGTTTTCTATCTGGTTGTTTTCCTTTCCATTTTTCTCTAGCAATTTGATTCTATAGAGTGGCTTGCTTCACTTGAGACCAATGCATCAGTGATTTAGGAGTCGCATGTGGGTCTGATTGGATAAGGGTGACAGGTTTCCTTCCCAAAAGGACATTGAACCAGATAGAAAAGTGACCATGAATATTTTTGAAGATGAGTCTTTCCTCTAATTAATTGAATTTAAATTCCATTGGCTGTCTTGGTGGGCATTTTACAGGAGCATGTTCCCATCCTTCCTATTAGTCAGGCCCTCAGGATTATGTATCTAATGAACTGACCCTAAACCCTCCCATTCCATGACCCTCAGGATTATTAAACAGATTTTATATGGTATTTTTGGCATTCCTTTTTCAAAATCCATGTAAACAGCATTCATTTCATTCCATTCAACTACGTGTTGCCTCATAAAGTTCGATCAGTGAAGCAAGATTTATCTTTTCACAAATGCACACTGGTTCTGCTTAATTAACTCAAACTTCTACTTTTTTAAACCCTGATTATTGATTCTGAATTTTTATGTACCACTGATATTAAAGAGACCAACCTTTAGTTACCAGGTGCACATTGATAGCAATTTTTAAATATTGTGTATTGTCACACTCCAAGCCTTTGGCATCTCCCATTCCAGTCTAGGAAATATTTGAAGATCATGGGAAGCCCTTCCTCTGCCTCCACATCCATTCTTTTAGTAACCCAAGATGCAAGGCATTTGGACTAGGCAACTTACTCTGTTAGGTTTAGTCAACTTTCAAGTACGTCCTGCCTTTGCAACAAATTGCAAATATGTTGCATTTCTAATGTAACAAAACATGCCAGAGCAGTTTACAGGAGCATAATAAAACCAGATATTGGAAAAGAGCCATACAGGAAGCTATTTGCTCAGTTGACCAAAATCTTGGGTCAGTCAGGTTGAAAGGTAGAAAGGTGTAGGGTGGCATCCCAGATCTTGGTTCCTGGGTACTGCCACAAATGGTGGCAAAATCAAGATTGGAGATTCCCAAGAGGCCAGAATTGGAGCAGATATCTGAGGGTAGTGGGTCTGGAGAAGATTAGAGTTGGGAAGAATAGCAAGAGTTGGAAAAAAACATTGCTTGATTAGTTGCTGTTGTAGGTCAGCGAGACCAAGCTGTTCAGTGGGAAATGGAACTTTGTATGAGTTAAGACATGGGCAACCAAGCATTTCATAACTTCTGGTTTACAAAGTATAACCTGGGAGACCAGCTCGGATGGTGTGGAACCTAAATCTTGAGGCAGCAAAGGCTGAGGGATTTCAGCAGAAGATGAACTGTGACAGGCAAGGTTAGGTGATGTTACACAGGTTGTCTTAGTGATACTATGAACGTGTAATTTGGAACTCCTCTAGTGTCATATTTGATCTCAAATGTTGTGAACATTGATTTAATCAGACTGTTCCTGACCCTGGTAACAGAGTTGGTAACTATGCAACGGAGGTTAGATTTGGGACCAAAAATGATGGTTTCGGATGTCTCAACATTTATCGGAGGAAGTTTATGTTCATCCAGTACTGAATGCCAGCCAGGAAATTGATTAAGTTGGTAATAGTGCAGCAGTTGAGAGAGGTGGTGGAAAAAGTAGAGCTGGGTGTCAACGTTGTACTGGTGAAAATTTTCGCTGTGTCTTTAGATGATGTTACTGAGGGGCCAACATGCAGGTGAGAAACAGGAAAGAGGCAAAATGTATTCTTAACAGATAACAGTACAGGAGGAGGAAGAGAAGTTATTGCAAGTAATGCTGTGATTGTGATTAGGCAGATAAGAATGGATTGAAGTTTGAGTGTTCCTACCCAGCTGGACGCAGTAAGAATGTTTTGAGGATGGTGTGGTCAACTGTAGCAAAGGCTTCAGACTATGAGGAAGGAAAATTTTTTACCTTTGCCAGGATCAAATAGAATGCCGTTTGTGACTGAATTGCGTTGGTGTCTTGGCTGTGTGGTTCAGATTTAAATATGGGATTGCAAGAATGACAAATTGATTTGGGAAGCAGCAATGCATTCAAGGTCTTTAAGGAGAAAGGGAATTAGAGACGGGATAGATGATCGTTTACTGACAAAATGGAAAAGAACAAAACTATTTAAAGCAGAATTTCTAAATTGGAAGAGAGCTAACTTCAGTGGAAGTGGAAGGCAGTCATAAAACACCACTGATAAAATGCTAAAAAAACAACCATTTCAGGGTGAAGCATCAGCAGACAATGAGCCAAGTATGGGCAGAGCACATGATCATAGAATAGAATCCCTACAGTGTGGAAACAGGCCCTTTAGCCCAACAAGTCCATACTGACCCTTGGACTGTCCCACCCAGACCCATCCCCCCGGAGGAAACCCATGCAGACACGGGGAGAATGTGCAAACTCCACACACAGTTGCCCAAGTGTAGAATTGAACCTGGGTCCCTGGTGCTGTGAGGCAGCAGTGCTAACCACTGAGCCACTGTGCCGCCCTCAGATGTGAATAAATAAAACAGCTTCAGTTAAATAACTGTGGGTCTAGTTTATAAAAGGGAACCAAAGATTGACAGAGAAAGCTGTAAAATTTAAGACTGGTTGAAAATCTGTCATCATAACTACTTTTCACAGAGCTTTTAAAATTCTAGAATGCAGCTCATTAGTTTTAGGAGATTTATCAGCCTTTAGACTCATTAGTGTTTTTCTTCCCTCCAGTAACAGTTATAGCTTTTAACCCATTAACCTCTATACCATTAATTCGTTTCTGTTGTCTGAATATTATGTGCATTCAAGAAAAGAGCCATTAATTTTGCTTTTTTACCTTTTGTTGCTCCTGAGTCCCTATTTGCTGTTTATCTATATTTGTACACTCTGTCCCTTCCTCTCTCACTCGGGGTATCGTGGTCACAGTTGCTTTGCGATGCTTCCCATGTCGTTTGCTTTGCTAGCACACGTGTCCCCCTCCGCCCACACACCACACATACCTCCTGTAATTAGGTTTAAGGTCCTCTTTACAGCCCTAGTTATTTAATTTGCCATGAAACTGGTCTCAGCATGACTCAAGTAAAGTCTGTTGAGCCGGAACAGTTCCCCTTTCCCCAAGACTAGTGCCAGTGCCCCATGAATTGAAACCTGTTCTTCCCATGCCAGTTTTCAGTCATGCATTTGACTCCGTTACTTTGTTTACACTATGCCAATTTGATGCCCCTGATAGCGTCATCTTGGAGGATCTGTATTTTAGTATAGCTCCTCACTGTGCAAAAACTTTCAGCAGAACTTCCTTCTCAGTCAATGTCATTCGTGTTGATCTAAATGACAACAGCTGCAGCCCTCCAAATCCACTTGATGTTCCTCCCTGATGAAATGGCCTTAATCCTGGTACTAGACATTCAAAACAGCCTTTAGGTCTCATTTTATGGCTGCAGAGAACAGTATCCATCTTGTGAATTGTACTGTTGGCTACTACTACTATATTGCTCTATCCTTCCCCCATTTGAATGGTTCCCACAGTGTTTTCACAAGGTCCCTCAGCCTCTCTTAGAATCCCCATATGCCTCCATACAGCTTATAAAATCTCATTACTGTTGGACAGTTGCAGGGATTGAAGCTACATGAGAACTGTCCATTAGTGCCAATGTTTGAAGGGCCATAGAATATTTCCAGTGGTGTGATTATTCTTTTCTTGTTTTCAACTCTGTAGTAAATGGATTTGGTGCTTTCCAGCTCTACATTAACTTGAGAAATCAGTGGTGACACATCACTCCCATCCTCACTTTCCCTGTCTTTTCTGAACACTTGTTAATATGTTCAAATAAAAGCAAGGTACTTCAGATGCTGAAGTTCAGAAATCAAAACAGTGCTGGAAAAGCTCAGCAGGTCTGGCAGCATCTGTGGACTGTGATGTAGAGATTGCCATGGAGAAAGCACCAATTGATGATGAATAACCATTAGCTATCGTCTTTATTTAAATTTTAAACTAGTCGTGTTAACTCTGGCCAGGACGTTGCCCTGAGAAATCAACCAGCGAATGTCTGTCACCTGTTTTAGTTGAATCAATGCAATGCATTTCTGTGCTGTTTCTGTTTTCTGTCCTGTGTGTTAACGTAAGTAGCTTTCAAAAAATGTAAATACGCCACATTGAAAACCTGACTGAATTATAAATTGGCTGTCAGCATATTTCCTGGCGTGCTCCAAATTATCCAGCAAATGTCCAGTTGCAGAATCCCATTTAATGTCAATGTTGTGAGATTTGCAAGAGTCAGGCAGTGTCAGCACCTTGTTGAAAACAGCTGAAGGGATAGTCTGTTTGACACAAATGACAAGTCTTTGGGGTGTGCAGCCTAAATACCTGGCAGCACACTGGTCCTGAAATTCATACGCCACAACCTTTTAATTTGACTGCAGCATCCAAACAATCTCTCTGATTTACTGCATTGTGGCTCTGTGGGAAAACAGTGCCAACTGTTGGCTGTGCCCTTCCAGGTAATCAGAATTAGAAACCATGTAATTGGCTGTAAATAGCTTAATAAGGAGCTTGTTAATGTGCTCAGAACTCTCAGAAGCATTTTTGCGGGAAATTGCAAATAATAACTTGCCAAATATCCTCTGACTCCCAGCTAGAACGATAATTGTTTTGAGAGTAATTTCTTGATTTTGGGGGTTGGCAGTGTCAGGGAAGTGAAGTTATACTGGAAAAAAAGCACATTTTGCTTAAATTCTGTTACTACTTTAAAGCAAAGCTCTTTAGATTAAACCCTTTTACAACATATTGTTACAGGATTAACCCTCTGTCTCTTGTGGAGATTGTTCTACATGTTGTGCGGCAAATGACAGGTGAGTCTGTTCTCCCCAGCTTAGGATCAAAGGAAGGCCATTCCACCTCCTGAGCCTATTCTATCAATCAGTTAATCATGGCTTAGCTGAACACCAATTCCATCATTTTCATGGCTCCATATTTCTTTGTGTTCTTGCCCGAAACAACCATAAATCTGATTTTTGAAAGCCCCAGTTGATCCTCAGCTTCAATAGCTTTTTGGTGAGAGTTCCAGATTTCTGCAATTATTTTCATGATATCTGTGATGCCTGACTCTAACTTGAAGACTATGCCCCTTATTCTGGACCACTTTAGAAGAAATAGTTGATGCCCTATCATTTCCTCTAATCATCAACTCCATTAGCACACCCCTTAATCTTCTAATGTGAATAAGAATCAATCAGTTCAATCTGTACTTTGTAACTTAATCAGTTTAGCCCTGGTATCATTGTGGCAAATCTGTGCTGCGTTCTCTTCAATACCAATATTTTCTCCCAGAGATGGAGTGTCCTGGGGTGGTTATCTGACTAGCAACTTCTATGTCTAGGTTTTACAATGATAACTTGTATTTACCTTTACTGTAATAGAATGTACCAAAAAACTTCATAGGAGCATTATCAAGCAAAATTTGACAGAACAAAATAAGATGTTAGGGGAAATGATCAAAAGTTTTGCTTAAAGTGGTGTATTTTGAGAAGCACCCAAAACAAGGAGAATGAGGGCGAGCTTGGAAACTGTGAACTGAAGGCAGTACTGTGAGCGGCAGAGCAATTAAAGTGAGGGATACGCCAGAAGTTAGAATTTGGAGGAATTTGAAGAAAAGGACGAAAATGAGAACATTCCTCAGTGAGCAGACTGAAATGGGACTTGGTACAAGTCAGAGCATGGGCAAACAGTTTTGGGTGACCACGTTAAGAGGGTAGAATGTGGGAGCCCAGACAGATGTGCATCAAGTCTAGAGGTGACAAAGGCACGCATGAGGGATTCACCCACAGTTGAGCTGCAGCGGGATCATCGTAGGGCAATATTGCAGAATAATAAATGGTCTTAATGATGACGTGAATGTGTGATCAGAACTCATTTAAGATCCCAAACACACTGGTTTAATCTCAGACAGTCGCCAGGGAGAGAGAGTATGTTCATGGTTAGGAAGCAGAAAATGTAGTGGCGACCAAAGATGATTAAGTCTTTCCAGTGTTTATTTGGAGTAAATATCTGCTCAACTGCTACATGCATACTTAAGGATTTTGTATTTTATGTGGTGGAATTGACTAGCTGTGGATCTGTACGGTTATCATAAGATTTGTTATCAATGTTTAAACTCAATACCAGGCTCCAAATCAATGCCATTAGATTGACTGATGGATTAAAACTGTCAAACCAAGTGAAGTTTGAGGTCCTAGCCAATCACTCCTTGACCTTTATTTCTGCATCTGTTCTTTGGTTTCATCCTGTTTGAATTTTCTGGAGCTGGAACTGTTGCACAAATGCTAAATCGGTTTCTGCTAATTAACAAGAATAGGGCCGAGGGTTTCATCCGTGGCTCTCAGCAACCAGGACTTGGACTGAGACAAAACTCTTTGTGATTGGGGTCAACAGCAATTACTACCTAGAAGCACTAGCCCAAATATTATGGGATGTGAGGAGTAAGAGTTTGCTGTTTCAGACAAGAAACTAACCTAATTATTATAAATTATTTGTCTCCATCACACTAGTGGAGGAGAATGTCTTTGCCTTCACCTATTCAAGACAGTTGAATCTTGAGATCAGCCAATGGGAAATAATATATTGGTCCCTATAATCTATAACTGGATCTTTGGCCTTTGTCCATGGTAATTGATACGAATTGTGTTTAATTACAGATCCTAATGTGGCCCTAACATTTTTGGAAAAGACAAAAGAAAAGGTGAGAGCTTTGTGTAGTATTGCATTGGTTTTGTTCAATTTACTTTGTTTATTCTATTTATTTTTTGCTTACTTTGTTTTAGGTCAAATCCAGTGATGAGGCAGTGATTCTCTGCAAAACAGCTATTGGTGCTTTGAAATTAAATGTTGGAGATCTGCCAGTGACAAAGGTAAAGTATAATTGATACGAAATCAAGGACAGTGCCAATGTACAGAGAAACACTTCAGAATGTAGCAAGGTTACATCACTATTTTTCAAGTTAGAACTTCAATTTAGTATATACACAGCTGGAGCTGTGGCATGGTTCAATTTTAGTGAGGACAATTGTGCACTCATCACCCTAAACTGAGGTCATGAGAAACATTCAAGATGTTAGACTTGCTGCAATGAGAGACTCTATCCAACTGAACTGGGATGCAACATTCTGAAAATCTTGTGCTACAAGTCAAGCTTATTCCAATCGAGTAGAAATTGCATTTGCCAAAAAAGGTAGCCATCGATAACTAAAAAGAGTGAACATAAAACAAAAAGAAAAAGCATATAAAATAGAAAAACGTGAAGAACATGAGCGAGTGAGAAGATGACAGTAATAACGGCTACAAAAGATTTGCCTAGGGACAATTCTTCAGCTGCTAAAGTAGTATCCATTTGGTAAAGAAGTTTGTGCAATTATCAGCAAACATCCCCATCTCTGTAGATTGGATCAGCTGAAACCTCTACCACTGAGCCTTAAACTTCTGCAGCAAACTCCCTTGCTGAGATAACAAGTCATAAGTAATTCTGCTGGGATTGACGCCACCAGTGGAGAGCCCCTTAATATTTCAAATCCAGTATAACTCTTCAGAACTTTTCTGAAGTCATATCAGACTGGACATATTAACTCTGCCTCTGCACTGATGTTGCCAAACCTGCACAGTTGCTCCAGCACTTTGGATTTTGCTGCAAATCTGATATAAAAACAGCCTTCTCTTGGATGACTAACTCATTTGATTGAATATTTGACAACAAAAATAGTGGATGGGGATCTCCCTAATTGGTAATTGCATGGAATTCCAATAAGGTGCTTGAGGTTGAAGGCAAAAATATTGTGCTGGATAAGAAACTGAGCAATAGAAAGCAATACAGATGAAAGCCAGGTGCCCTGTACAACATATTACCCAGATCCTGTGAGGATTTGTGTTTTGGCCTTAACTTATATTTATCGACTACTTTGAGGTAGAGTTATGCATCCAAATTTGATTATGACAGAAAACTAGGCAGTGTTGTATGTATGAAATTGCAACGGTTTTATAGGATTGAGGTAAATGCAAGTATATGGAGTTGGTTTACAGATCTGCCATGAAACAAGAAAACAGACCGGAGGGTTTAATGACGCCTCCCCTGTTTACATGTTCCTTTATCAGCTTTATTGCCAATGTTGACAAGACATGCACTTCAGTTAATTGAGAAATATCAGAATGGGGACATCTCTGGTATAATTAGTTATTGGTTGCACAAAATCTAAATCCCCCATGTGTTTAAAGATAAATTTAGCGTCAGAAATCATTTATTTCTTCATTCTTATTCCTGTTCCTGTATTGTCGTATATCCAGGAAGAAGTAACTATGCTAAAAAGAATAACTTGAACTCAATTAATATTCTTTCAGAAAACAATTGAGGAGGTGGATGAGATGCTGACTAACCTTCCTGGGGTTACATCAGTTCATGGACGCTTTTATGATCTGTCAAGCAAGTATTACCAGATAGTTGGAAATCATGCTTCCTACTACAAGGATGCCCTGCGGTTCCTGGGTTGCATTGATATCAAAGATTTGCCAGGTAACTGACAGCATTAAAAGAGCAG
This sequence comes from Stegostoma tigrinum, assembly GCF_030684315.1. Lineage (NCBI taxonomy): Eukaryota > Metazoa > Chordata > Chondrichthyes > Orectolobiformes > Stegostomatidae > Stegostoma > Stegostoma tigrinum. Next base: position 34,903,815 of record NC_081370.1, on the reverse strand, counting down.
TCGGTCAGCATGTAGAGTGATTGATTGACGAAGAGCTTGAGGTGTATAACAATTAAGGCAGATGAATTTGGAACCTGGATAAATAGTGAAACTATTGTAGCCATTGTAGAAACTTGGTTGAGAGAAGGGCAGGACTAGCTACTCGACTTTCCAAGGTTTAGATGTTTCAGACATAAGAGAGGAATGTAGTAGTGGTGGGGTCATTGCATTACTGATTAAGGACTGTGTCACAGCTGCACTAAGAGGACATCTTGGAGTTCATCTAGCAATGCAGTATGGGTAGAATTCAGGAGTAAAGAGTGCAAAAACTATTATGGAGTTATACTGTAAGCCTCCCAGTGGGAGACAGAGGAACAGATACGAAAGCAGATCATGGAAAGATATAAAGACTACGTTGTTGTAATGAGTGATTTTAACTTCCTCAGTAATGGCTAGGATTTGGTGCCATGGCCTTAGCTGGGGCAGAACTTTTTTAGGTCCATCTAGGCGAGTTTCATGAAACAATATGCAACTAACCTAAGTAAGGAAGTCATTATACTCAACCATGTTTTGGGGAAAGTGCCTGACCAGATGATCCAAGTCTCAGTAGGAGAGCATTTTGGGAATAGTGATCCTAATTCTGTAAATATTAAGATAGTTATGGATAAGGATATGACTGGTCCATGGGTGAAAATGCTAAACTGGGGGAAGGGTAATTTCAACAGTTTTGAGGCAGGAACTGTAGAAACTAAATTGGGGGTGGCTGTTTTGAGGCTAAATCCTCATCTGCTATGTTGAAGTCTTTTAAAGGCTAGTTGATCAAATGATCAGGATCAGGAGCAAAATCAAAGTTGCTGGAGAGGTTCAGCAGGTCTGGCAGCATCTGTGAAGGAAAAAACAGAATTAACGTTTCTGGTTCGGTGACCCTTCCTGAGAACTGCTGAGGAAGGACCACTAGACCTGAAACGTTAATTTTTTTTGTCTTCACAGATGCTGCCAGAGCTGCTGCAATCCTCCAGCAACTTTGATTTTGTTCGGGATCAGCATGTTCTTGAGAGGTTGAAATATAAGAATAGCAAGATTCAAGAACCCTGGATGATGAGACATATTGAAAATGTTTTTCCAAAATGAAGAGTGCAGCATATGTAAGGTTTAGGAAACATCAAACAGGGCCTTTGAGGAATATAAAGGAGGCAGGAAAGAACTTGAGTAAGGAGTTAAGAGGACTAAAAGACGCTATGAAATGTCCTTGGCATGTAGAACTAAGGAGAATCCCAAGGCATTTTAAACATATTAGGAATAAGAGGGTAGTTAGGGGAAGGATGGGTCTGCTCAGGGACAAAGAAGCGAATTTGTGTGTGGAACCAGAGGACATGGGTGAGGTGTTTTAATGTGTACTTCACATCAGAATTCAGAGGAGAAGGATTTGGATGATAATATTAGGGAGGGAATATGTTGATATTCTAAGACATCTTGCTGTTAAGAAGGAAGAGCTGTTAGATAGTCCCCAAAGCCTGATGGGAACAATCCCAGGATAATGTGGGAGATGAGAGGAGATTGCTGGAATCTTGACAGAAATCTTTGTATCCTTAGGCGAGGTCCCAGAATTGTGGAGAATAATAAGTGTTGTTTCTTTGTTTAAGAAGAATAATTATAGGCTTGTATTAGTGGGGAAAGTATTAGAGAAGATTCTGAGGGACAGGATTTACTCACATTTGGAAAGGAGTGGACTTATCAGGAATAGTTAGCATGGCTTTGTGCAGGGGATGTCTTGTTTCACTAATTTGAGTTTTTTGAGGGAGTGACAAAGATGATTGAATAGGTCATTGGATGTTTGTCTACATGGACCCTACTACACCACCACCTTCAAGTTCCCCTCCAAACCAATCAACATCCTGACTTGGAAATATATCGTCATTCCTTCACTATCTTTGGGTCAAAATTCTGGAATTCCTTTCGTACTGGCATTGTGGCTCCACCCACAGCAGGTGGATTGCAGCGGTTCAATAATGCAGCTCACCACCACCTTCTCGAGGGCAAGAAATGCTGTTCAGCCAGTGACGCCCACATACCATAAATGGAAAAAAAAATTTAACAAAGTCTGTCTGGGCTGGTCCAGATTTATATCACATGGGATCCACAGTGCGTTTGTATGTTGGATACAAAATTGGTTGGCCATGAAGACAAAGGGTAATTGTGGAGGCGTGTTTTTCTGAGTGGAGGTCTGTGAGCAGTGGTGTCCTGCTGGGATCAGTCCTGGGACCTCTGTTCGTATGCATGATTTAGATGAAAGTGTAGATGGTGTGATCAGTAAATTTGCAGACATGAAAATTGGAATTGTGGGTAGTGATAGTTGTGAAAGGAAACCTTAAGATGTAGATCAATTGGAAAGTTGGGCAGAGAAATGGCAGAATTTGATGTCAACGAGTGTGAGGTGATGCATCTTGGGTGGAAAATATATTGTAAATGGTGGGACGCTTAAAAGCATTGATATTCAGAGGGATCTTGGGGTGACAATGCAAGTGAATAATCTGGTAAAGGTATGGCATGCTTGCCTTCATCAGTTAGCTTATTGTCATGTACTCACGTAAGTACAATGAAAAGTTTTATAAACCACCACTTATGGCCTGTCTTAAGGTCATATGTACCTAGGTGCAGATTCTTAAGCACAAATTCTTAGGAAAATGTTGTAAAAAGAAATAAAATATCCAGCATTGTAGACCTTCACATGATCTTAGTTGCAAAAGTGTAACATCATAAGGATAAATTAGCAAAATAAAATAAAAGTTTGGAATAACAGTCCATCCAATCCACGTGGAGCTGGCTCTTGAGACTGCAAGTCTGAGATGACTTCACTCAAGGCTCAAGGATGGAATGTAAGAAGAAAGAATGGGGGGAAAGAAATACAAAAAAAAGTTTTTTAAAAAACGTGTACAAGCTCTGGCTGAGGAATTTTAGCCCACTACCATTTTGATTATTAGTAGATGGGGTGCTGACAAGTCATGTTGCAGCTGTATAAAACTTTTGGAGTATTGAGTGTGGCTTTGGTCACCATGTTATGGAAGGATGTGGAGCCTTTGGAGAGGGTGCAAAAGAGGATGTTACCTTCATGTGTATTCCCTACAAAGAAATGTTGGGAAAACTTTGATTATTTTGCTAGAGCGTCAAAAGCTGAGAGATTGCTTTCTAGAAATGTACAAATTTGAAATGCCTTCTTAGGGTGGATAGTCGAGTATTTTTCCCAGAGTGGAGGCATTGTTTTAACGTGTAAGGAGGAAAGTTTTAATAGAGATGTGTGAAGCGAGTTTCTTTACAGGGTGTTAGGTGCCTTAGCCAATTTTGAGGTATTTAGCCAGCCAAATGAACAAGCAGGAAATAGAGGGATGTGGATTCTGTACAGGTATTTGGGATTAGTTTAGAACAGCCTGATGGTTGACATAGACATAGTGAACCAAAGGGCCTATTCCTGTTCTGTACTGTTCTATGTTCTTGCGCAGTTGTTTGTGCAACAACAGGTTCAGCCACACCCCTTCATGTGCTGCTTGCCCTGATGGTTGCATTTGTCCAATTTAGTAACTTGGAGTCAATGACTTCCTCCTTTTTCCCACGTAATAGCCCACCAAGTATAGTAACTATCCCAAGGAAATTAGCCGGGGCTTAGATGTAGCAATCCTGTCTCCAAGCCATAAGTCCATGGAATACAGAGTCAAGATCTGCTCTCAAAACCCTTTGAAATACCATTATTCAATCTCTTAAACTTTCTCTGTTTTAAATAAAACAAACTGAGCTTCTCACTGTTTAAAGTGCAAGAAAATTGGTTTCCGTGTCAGATTTTAAAGCAGAATGTCTGTCTGGAGATATCAGTGTGAGGTACCTCAAGAAGGGTTTCTCTCAAATTTTGTTTTTAATTCCCCTGACTGGTTATCAGAATTTTATTCTTGAAATGTAATTCCATGCTCCCCTCCTTATCTCAAGGGAAACTTCAGCCAAATAAATTACACTTCCATTTTTCATACTTTAATTGGAAGAATCCCTCCCTCAGTTCGAGAAATAATTTGAAATTTAGTTTAAGCCTTCCTTTGATTTTACTTTAAATTGTTCTTTTTTGGTGTAGATTTTTCATTGGAGCATTGAATGTTTCAATGACTGCACTTCAATCTTATTGATTTTTCTACGTTCATCAGCTAAGGTTTGGTTTTTGTCATTTTGATTCAGTTGCAGAGCATCAAGAGAGAGCATTCACTCTTGGATTGGCTGGACTTTTAGGTGAAGATGTTTACAACTTTGGAGAACTCGTGAGTGTCAGCATACTAATGAGAGTTTATTTTCTTGTATGTTTTGAGAAATTTTATCTCATGCTGAGGTTCTACATTATGCTCTGTTCCTTTTCAGTTAATGCATCCCGTGCTGGAGTCACTTCGAACCACAGATAAGCAGTGGCTGATCGACACTTTGCACGCATTCAACAGTGGCAATGTGGAGAAATTTCAAGCGCTCAAAGCATCTTGGGGACAGCAGGTGAATAGCCTGCTAGGAGGAATGGAGAATCTGACAGAGACATGGAGGTGGAGATATCGTAGGAAAGACATGTGACTGGTTTTAGATTAGATTCCCTGCAGTGTAGAAACAGGCCCTTTGGCCCAACAAGTCCACACCGCCCCTCGAGCATTCCACCCAGACCCATCCCCCTATAACCCCCACATCCCTGAACACTATGGGCAATTTAGCATGGCCAATCCACCTAGCCTGCACATCTTTGGACTGTGGAAGGAAACCGGAGCACCCAGAGGAAACCCACGCAGACACAGGGAGAATGTGCAAACTCCACACAGACAGTCGCCCGAGGTTGGAATCGAACCCGAGTCCCTGGTGGTGTGAGGCTGCAGTGCTAATCACTTGAGCCACCATGCTGCCCATGGGTTGTGGGGTGAAAGGAGGCTGGTGACAGAAGGAGACAATGGGTGGGTGAATGAGTTAATTTGGGAAAGAACAGAGCAAAGGCAGGTGACAAGGTGGAGAGGGGGAGGGGCCGGGAGAGAAGAGAGTGGAATGAGATTTAGGGTGGAATCAGCGGATCAGTGAGTGGGACAAGTTGGGAGGAGAGGTTGAGTTGGATAGAGTGCAAGTTGGAGTGTGCAATGGTGGGGAGGCGTGGGGCAGGGATACAGAGAGCGCATAGTGGTTACGGGGGATATAGATAGGGTACAGCAGCATTGGAAATACTGAATTTTTTTGTCTTGTAATTGCAGCCTGACCTAAGAGCCAATGAGCTGCGACTGATGCAAAAAATCCAACTCCTTTGCCTGATGGAGGTTTGTTGAATTTCTTGTCTCCTGACCTGTGTGGTTTTCCTTCACCACCTACCCTCTCTCCCCCTCCTGCCCCCAACCCCTTGCTCTCACCCCCACCACTGTAATAATCCCCTATGGTTCCTTTTCAATGATCAATCCTAAAATCCATCCACACCGCATGAGCTGTGTCAAGCATGGCCTCGGAGTGGTGACATCTTACTTGTGATACCATTTGGTCCCATTTTGGGATGTATGTTGGCTGTGTATAAATAGGGTCAGATCTTTTAAAATTTCACAGGGTTTTTCCTCTTTCTTTTAGATGACTTTCACCCGTCCAGCCAACCATCGGCAATTAACGTTTAAGGAAATTTCTCAAATTGCAAAGGTTCCTATTAGTGAGGTGAGTGCCTTTTCTGTGATGTTTTGCCCCTAACAGTTACAACATTTAGAATATAAAATATAATAAGAAACAAAACGCTTCAACAGTAACCACCAATATAAGAGGGCACTCTGTTTGCAGATGTTTGACCTGTGGATTAAATGATATTTCCTTTCTTGATCCCAAGCTTGTTAAGACTCATGAGATTCTCTCCCATCTTATTCCCTGTACATGCCCGCACACGACCCGTCTTCGTGTGATTGGACGTGGTTGTGTGACAAGAACGCTGAACTTGGATGGATTGTAGGAACTATTATAGTTGTTGTTGTTGACCCAACAGGTGGAGCTTTTAGTGATGAAGGCACTGTCTGTCGGTTTGGTGAAGGGCAGCATTGATGAAGTGGATGAACGTGTTCACATGACTTGGGTTCAGCCTCGAGTTTTGGACCTACAACAGGTAAAAGAAACATTGAGCTTCAAGATGAAGTATCTCTGACGTTTGGCGAGTAGCTTGTGTGATCAGAGTAACATCATTTTCCAGTCACTTGATTTCTTGAAACAAGTAACTGGTTTGAATTTACTTTTATCAGGTGTAAAGTGTAATATTACTGATCTTCTGATCTGTATTACTTGCCAAATGTACCCTGAATTGTTTATTTGTGCCGAGTGCCATGATTGGCCGTTGATTCAAGCTGAAGGCAATAACTGCTGCCTTTCTGTGTTGCAGATTAAAGGAATGAAAGACAGATTGGATTACTGGTGTGAGGATGTGAAAAATGTGGCGTTACTTGTGGAACATCAGGCACAGGATATCCTAACCTAACCATTGCTCTGTCTGGGATCACTTGACTGCCCATTTTAAAATTAGTCATAGAGTTTTCAGTAGGTCATTTTCAGAAATGAACTCTATTTTAATAACTTGGGACACGGTGAACAGCTACACCAATTTCACTTCTTTCAAACCTCACAGAACTAGCTTTATTTTCTCAGGAGTGGTATCTTTACCAAAGGAACAAAGATTTCATGTTTTAAAGTGACTTGGGCCTGAAATGAACTTTCTTGCTCATTTAGTTATTTCTGTGACCCCTTGCATCAGGAGTTTTTAATTAATTGTCACACAGGCAACTACAAGTAATATAGTGTAACAGTTGTTACGAGCCAGGAACCCAGAAATCAGATCTAAAAATCCCCAACAGGGAATTTGAATTCAGTTTGAAAAACTTGATCTTAATAAAAGTGATCATGAAGCTCTCAAATTGTCCTAAAATTCTATTTGCTTCATGTCCTTTAGAAAAGGAAGCCAGCTATCTGAGCCCAAAATGTGACTCCAATTCCATGTCAACTTTTTTTAATGTAGCCCTTTTAAACCTCAGTCTACAGGCAGTTCAAGCTTGAGTTTTCAGCTAGAAATTTAACTATGACAAACTAATTGGTGATTCAATAAGCCCCATCATAACTTCAAAGCAGTTTGAAATAGGCAGTAAATACTGGCCTATGCATTTTGACAATGAGAATAATTGTCGTAACTAAAATAAACAGAAAATGTTGGAGGGACCCAGCATGTCTGGCAGCAGCATCTGGAGAAAATGTTACTGTGTCGAATTCAAAATGACTCCTCTTTGAGAGAAAGGGGTATATGACTCGGTTAGCTGTGTTTCTGTATACTTAGATGCTACCAGACCTGCTGAGTTTACCAGCATTCTGTTTCCCAGCATCTGCAGTATTTTGCTTTTATAACCATCCGTATTGTTCTATGATGTAGGACTGGTCTGCTGCCCAATCAAGTAAAGAGGCCACAGATTGGTAAATATTCCTGCAGTCTCCGTGCTGTACTCCTGCCTGTCCCAATTTTAAAGCTTTTTTTAAGACAGGATTAATGAAGTTATTGCTAAAATCATGAGATGACATGATCCATTTTACATGAATATTTAAGATGGAATAAAAGTATTTTAAAATGTTCACTTGTGTTGATTATTGGAAGAAACTATTCAGCGCTGTGGCAAATTCTTGATTTAAGCCATCTCGTTTTAGATAGAGGAGTAACTGGATTTGTTTGCACTGTTCCTGCTTTGTGACTCTGTTTGTTCCCAGTCCTCTGAAATTTGGTGGTAATTTCTCCTAATTGATGTTTACTTGAGGGTTCAGTATTATGTTTTGTTTTTGCTGTAAGTCATAGTCAAACCTTTCCACTGGTTCCAGTTGAACACAGTAAAAATTATGAAGATCATTGATTAACCAATGACAGGGACCGGACTCATTCGGCCTGTCAAGGCCAAGATTACATTTACCAAATTGATGTGGTTGTGAAGAACAAACTGACACAGCCATTCATAATAATTGCCTTGTGCTAATGTCTAACAGGATTTTCCCGGTTGGCGATGAAATGCATCTCCTGATATGGTTTTCAGTTATATTTGCATACGTATCTTGGAACTTCACTTAACATTTCGCAACATCTCCTTGTTAAAAATAGTTGATAATTCTGTCTGTTTCTGACGTCATCTATAAGAATTTAGCTCAGAAGAGAACACAGGTTGTAAGGTAGCTATTTAGTCATTGAAATCAACTCGGTCTTCCTATCATCTGGTGGCTGCCCAGTTAGTGTTTTCTATTTGTCGATGGTTTTTACTCGTTCCTAATGTGATGCTGTCCCTGTTTCTCCAGAATATGACCTTCTCACTTCCCTTTGTATTTTGTATTATCTCAGTCTTCATCTGTATAATCGCTACCAATGCTTTGACTACTTTTATGCTTACTCAGCTCTTCCCCTCCCCTTTTTTATTTTCTCCCTCAGCCCCTCATTTTCCCACTCTGTCTTCGTCCCTGTCTTATTCTAACTCCATTCCCTTCTCCATTTGGTATTCCCCTATTTCATGCCATCTCTGCCTTTTAGATTGGATCTCTTTCAAACACCTTTTAATTGCGTACCCTGCTGTGGCTCCTCTCTTCCGTTTGCATTTCTCCTACTCCTCCGCCTGACCTCTTTCCCTCCCTATCTTGTCCCGCCCACTTGTATGTTTCACTCTTGGACCTCATACTCACTTTCAGCAGTGATCACTGAATATTTCTCAATCTCCCAAATGATTTTATTGCTTTGATTGCTGATGCCAAATACTTAGCCTAGCTGCTTGTACTTTGTTCGGCTACTTACTAAATAAATATCGAACACAGTGCCTAATGTGTTTTTATGACTCTGAATGTCTGGAAGCTGAATGGAACTCCTTGTTTTAATCAGTGTTGTTTTAATCAATCTGTACAAATGTGTAACAAAGCATAACTGTTTGCAGGTGGACTAGAACCTAGCTGCCCTGGTTCAGAAATAGGGGCATATCCACTGTTCCATAGAACCCTGGAATCTGAATAGAATCCACATGTTTACAACCTCCAGCACCTGCTGCTGTTTATCACCAGAACTGCCAAATGGAACAAGTGCTTGAATTTCAAGAGCTGCTACAGCCGTGACACAAATGCTATTTATTGCTCGGTGTTACTGCGCTTTATCTACTCTGACCTTGTTCTCTGTTCTAGCTAGTTTAATATCACAAAGCACCATGTCTTATCCTGTTGACCAAGAACTGACCATCCTTTTTATGTTTTTGAAGTTGTTTTTTATTTTTGGAAAGCATTTTAAGGATGGAAGCTTGTTAAGAAAGCTTTGACTCGTAATTGAGATGGGAGAATGAGTATGGGATTTGGTTACGTGGCAGAAAATGGTGGGGTGCGATAGAGAAACAGTGGACATTAGTTGAACTGGAGAGATGTAGGCAGTGATGTTCCCTAGTGTTCAGTGTTAGAACTATTGTTAATATATAAATGATGTGGTTAAAGGGGTTACAGTATCAAAATTTGAGGTGGGAATGCTATGATTAGCTTCTTAAATGACTAAACTTGTGGATTACAGATTTTTGGATAAGGCAAAGAACATTCTGATGAAATTGTAAATAAACCATTTTGGGAATGAGAGCACATAGATCAAACAGTGAACCTTTTGAAAGGATTGGAGGTGCACTGAGGGTTTTAAATGAGCAAATCTTTGAAATGGGAGGACAAGTTGATAAAGCTGTCAGGAAAGAAAAAGAACAGATGCTTTCTGTGTCTTATAAATAGCAATGATGTAAAGTTGGAATTTTAAAACTGTTAAAAACCATTGGTCAAACTGCCAATGGAATGTGGTGTTCTGTTTCCAGGGTATTATCTGAGCAAGGACGTCAAAGCTTTGGAGAGGCCGCTGAGAGAATCCCAGGGCTGAGATGATTATGAAAACTTTTATTAGAGGACTGAATACCTGTTGGAGAGACATTTCTGAAATAAAAACAATAAACTGGGAAGGAAAAAGCTACTTATTTGGTCAGGAGCTAAAAATTATTAGCAAAATACTGAGGGAGAGAAGGGATTGTTTTCATTCAGGATTTGGGATATTGGAAGAAAATAAATATTTGTGGAAGAAAATGTGAAAAATTGGAAGGCTGGCAGTGCTTGACCTAGATGGTTCATATCTCACCATGTTAAAGGACATGAAGACGGTGGAAGGATTTGCCATAATTTTCCAACTTCGACACCAAGAAGATACTAGGAAACTTAAATAGAACAAATTTCATACTCTTGTTTCAGAACTGCACAAGACCTGCATCTACGGGTAACATCAGTGGTGGCTAAGGTTTCAGAAGTAGTCAGGAAAAAATATCAACAGGCACTTGTGGAACTTTGAATTAATCAAGGCAGATCATACTTGATGTTTTTCATAATGTAACAGAGCAGGTTGTTAAAGGAAGATTACAGGATGGTGTCTATGTCAATTTTAAGAAAGTAATGGACAAAGTACTGCATAAAAGGTTGGTTCACAAAATTGAAATCCATAGGAGAGTCAGTGCCACCTTTGATTTTAAAACAAAAACTAGAGGGAAAAACAGTCATGGCAAATGATTTGTTATTTAGACTGAAGGATAATGGACGACGGTTGATATCGGATCACTGCTTTTCTTGCTTTATTATATAGAAAATAAAGGTACTTAGAGAGCAGAACAAACTTTCAACATTTGCTGATGATTCCAAACTTGGAGTTCGAATAGTGAAGATGTTTTAAAATTCATTCACAGGATGAGGATGAGCTAAGATGGCATTTAATGCCCATCCCTCATTGCCCAGTGTGCAACTAGACTTAGCTACAAGTATGGCAGATGGAACTTAATACCAAGAAATACTTCATAAAATAGTTTCAGAAATTCATCCAAGGACAAGTTCTTTTTTTAAAAAAACAAGTGTGGAATCAATGGACTAGTTTCAAACATTTTAATCAGTAAATTCAGATATCAGCATAGCAATATTATTATTGCCACTGTTTGGCCATGTTGAGGAATCACAGAAATCTCTCTCAGTTGTTTGCAGACTCTGGCCTGTGCTTGTAATCTTCCAAATGAGCCAATACCCAACTTGAAGGTATCATTATTGTGGCAGTCAGGATGGTGAGACCTATGGTCTGTTCCTGTAATAGAAAAGAACAGCCGGAATGAGGGCAACCCCAACTAGAGAGATTAAAGCAACAACAGAACTGAACAGCACTCTGGATGTTGGGTTGTGAGGAGGAAGGTGATACAGACCATTTGCCATTGGAAACTAGTGAAATGATGCCTCTTTGAACCAGTGTCAGCACTATGTCACAGTGGACACCAGCTTTTAAAGTTGCTCCCAGAAAGAATCAAAGCCAGATTTGGACTACCCTGTTTACCTTTGGCCTTTCTCACTTCTCTATTTACTTCTAACAGCCACATTTGCCACCCTTGTTCATTTCTGGGATCATTCTTGTAAACCTCATTTGAACCCCTTCAAGTCCAGCATGTTCTCCCTTAGATACGGGGCTCAAAACCGCTCACGATATTCCAAACGCAGTCTGACCAGAGCCTTCCACAGCCTCAGCAATACATCCCTACTCTTGTGTTCTAGGTCAGTTGAAATGAATGCTAACATTGCATTTGCCTTCCTGCATGTTAATGTTCAAGGAATCCTGAAGAAGGCCTCCTCAGTCCTTTTGTGTTTCAGATTTCTGAAGCCTTTCCCTATTTAGAAAATAGTTTGTCTTTGGTAGGAAAAATAAAGTACATAACCTCACACTTTCCCATTATCATCCATTGGCCACTTCTTTGCCCACTTTCTAATGCCTTCCCAATTCCTCAACACTACCTGACCCTCTGCCTATCTTTGTGTCATCTGCAAACACAGCAAATATTCCCCCAGTTCCTTTGTCCAGATCAATAATGTATGATGGTGAATAGTTGTGGTCCCAACACTGACCTATGTGGAACTCCACTGGTTACCAGCTGCCATCCTCCCTTGCTAAAAATAAATGTGCTTGAGTGAATTTCTGAAATTATTTCAAAGTTTTTTTAAAAAAATTACATGTTAACTTTCGTCTGCTGTAGTTGATAGTCTGCTACCAACCTGATTCTCCAGTTCACCTACATATTGAACTCTGCCATGCCTTTCTTAATGTGTCTTTTCTATCTCATGATTTATTTTCTGCTTCATTTCCTGATTGCTGCTAGGGATCTGTTAAATAACTCCCACCAGGTCCTGGTTCCTCAGTTTCAATGTGTTCCAATTCTTTATTGCTTCTTGCTTTTGATTAAATTTCATTTTTATAACGAGGCAACTTCACCACGCCACCCCCCCCCCCCCCCACCAAATCCATCAACTTATCCTTTTGATGGGACATCTATCCTTCAATACCCAGCCCTGTTTTCCCTTGCAGCCATGTCTGCGATACCTGCAACAGCGTACGTGCCAATTTCAATCTGTGCTCATTTACCTTGCTTCGTATACTGCATACACTTTTATGTACAATACTTTCAGTCCAGCGTTGACCACCCCTTTCTCATGATTGTCCCTTGTATCTGCTGTGCCTGAAGTTAGATTCCTGACTCTTTCCATACACACTCTCCTCTTCTGTGTTCTGGAAACTTTAATAACCTCTCCTGAGCCCTGTCCACCTCTAAACAGTTTAAAGTTTTTGTGACCACTCTGTTTAGTCTTTCTGCTAGGATCTTGATCCTAGATCGGTTCAGGTGGAGCCTGTCCCCTCGGTATAGTTCACTTCTGTTCCAATACTGATAACAGAACCCACAAAATGGAACTCCTTGTTTCCCATGTCACTCCTTCAGTCACATGTTTACCTCCTTTTTGTAATTTACCAATAATCAAGAGAATACAAATTTTGATGTCCTGTCCTCTAATTTTATTCCTAATTTCTGATATTGCCCAAACAGGACCTTTTTGCCTATGTTGTTGGTACCAACATGGACCACAACAGCTGGATCCTCCCTATCCTCCTTCCGTATCCTTTCAAGCTAACATGAGATGTCCTTTGCCTTGGCACCAGATAGGCAACACACCATGTAGGATTCTCGATCCTCTTCACAATGATGCTATCTGTACTTCTAATTACAGATTTCCCTAGCACTACCAGTTTTCTTTGTGTTCTGCCTACCCCACCCCACAACCACATTAATGGCTTACTGGACCACTGTCAGTTTGACCATTCTCCCTGCAGACTCTTTCTCCATCCATACAGGGTACCTCATACCTGTTGGACAAGATCAAGAGCTGATACTCACACAGTTGCAGCCTCCTCCGAGACCCTGTGACATGCTGCATTGCTTCGGTATTGACATTCTGACTGTATTCACCCATTCACTACTGCTCCTCAAATAGTATGGGGACTTCTTCCTGAGTGCTGTCCTCCTTGTGTTATCTGCAGACATACTAATCACCTTCCCTTCTTAATATCAGCATGGCCCAGAATATCAACAAACTCGTCTCTAATCTCACTATCATCCATAACCTTCTTTGTGAATATAGATGCAAAATACCTGTAAAGGACCTCACCCACTTCCTCTGGCTCTACACATGAATACCCTCCTTTGCCTATGAGTGGACCTATCCTTTCCCTAATTACCCTCTTGATCCTACTTATACTGGGATTTTCCTTAATCTTACTTGCTAAGGGTATTTCATGTTGTCTTTTAGCCCTCCTAATTCCTTGTTTAAGTTCTTTCTTGCTTCCTTTATTTCATAAAGTGCCCTGTCTGGTTACAGTTTCCTAAACTTACATATGCTTTTTTTTTTCTTTTTGGACTGAACTTTCAATATTTCTTGTCATTCCAAGGTTCCCGAATCTTGCTATCCTTATCTTTCATTCTTGCAGGAACATACTGGTCTTGAACTCTGATCAACTGCCCTTTAAAAGATTCCCACACATCAGATATGGATCTATGTTCAAAACAGCTGTCCCTAATATAATCTTTCTAGTTTCTGCCTAATACTGTTGAGTTAGCCTTGCTCCAATTTCGCACCTTGACTCAAGGACCAGTCTTATCCTAATCCACAACTGTCTTAAATCTTATGGAATTATGATCACTGCTCCCAAAATGCTTCCAAACTCAAACTTCAATCACCTGGCAAGGTACTTTCCCCAATACAAGGTCTAGTATGGCCCATTCCCTTGTTGTACTATCTACATTCTTTTTCATGAAACCCACCTGGATGCACCTAACAAATTCTGTTTCATCAAAGTCCCTACACTACGGGAGTCCCAGTCAACACTACAACAACTCAGTTGCTTTTACAGCATTCCATGATCTGCTTACATATCTCCCATTGGCTATTGGAAGACAGGCTTGTAATCTCAGGATTACTACCAGTGACATGCACTGGTGAGGTCAGAAATAAGATAGTACAACTGAATGTGTGGCTAAAGAGCTAGTGTATCTGCTTACATATCTCCCATTGGCTATTGGAAGACCTGTAGTATACTAATAACATAATGATTATACCTTTACTATTACTAAATTCTAACCAGGTGGTCTCACTGCCTGAGCCTTCCAAGATGTCCTTTCTTAGTCCAACTGTATCGTTCTCCTTAATCAGTGATGCAACTCCCCCACCCCTTTCACATCCCCCTCTATCCTCAACCAAGTTTCTGTAATGGTTACCACACTGTAGTCCAGGCTCTAAGATCATCTGCCTTGCCTGTTATACTCATTGCACTAAAATAAATATACTTCAGAAATATACCACCTGTCCTGTTCTGCTCATTAACTGGTCCTGCTTGTTCTTCCTAGGGGACTTGCTTGACTTATCATCAATCTTTTCTTCAATCACACTCCTTTGCCACGCTGGCTTAAACTCTTTCAAGTGGCACTAGCAAATCTCCCTGCCAGGATACTGGTGCCCCTCCAATTAGGTGCAACCTGCACTGGAAGAGATCCTAATGGTACAGATTTCTGAACCACTTCCTCATACACTAGCTCTTTAGCCACACATTCAGTTGTACTATCTTATTTCTGACCTCACCAGTGCATGTCACTGGTAGTAATCCCGAGATTACAAGCCTGCTTTTCAACATCCTATCTAACTCTCTCAATTCCTTTTGCAGGACCTTATCTCTGTCTCTGTTTATGTTGTCAGTACCAATATAGACCACAACCTCGAGCTGCTCACCTTTCCCTTTCAGAATATTCTGTGCCCACTCAATGATATCCTTGACTCTTGCACCAGAGAGGCAACACACCATCCTGGAGTTCTGTCCATTCTTTGACACCGCGTCCTCGTCATCCACTTTTCGGTCTTTGCAAATGAGCTGATTTCTCCCAGAATCCTCCTCAATCATTTCTCACCCTCTCATTGAACCTCGGACAATGTAACACTCCTTCATACTGCTCCTTCACCACTGCAGCACTCCCTCAATAATGACCCTCTGTCAGCGTAGTGCTCCCTCAGTCCTGATTCTCTAACAGTGCAGCGCTCCCTCAGTACTGACACTATGACAGTGTAGCGCACCCTCAGTTCTGACCCTCGGACAGGGCAGTGTACTCTGTTAACACTGTCTATTCTGCCCAGCATGAATGCACCTTGAGATTTGACACTGCTGCACTCTCACTTGTGCTGTTACTTTGTTCTGCTTCTTGGACAATGTAGCACTCCTTAGCACTGCCCCTCCCATTGAAGCACTCCTTTCTCCTACACTGAGCAGTTGAGCTGGGTTTCTGGAACAAGAACTCGTGACCTTTTGATTCAGAGGAGAGAATGTGATAATCATTGAACCAAGGCCAATAACAAAACAATAATGGCTTATACATTAACCTGGGAGAGGTAGTACATAATATGAACTTGTGTGTTATTCATTAACGGTTAGTACCCAATGTTAAGAGTGCTGACTCAGGAATTCCCGTGATCAGACACCACTTGGTGTCAATTTATCCAACAAACAGTTCTCAGTAAAATCCCAGAAAGGTTTCTTTTTGTGAAACTCTCCCAAATTTAGCAGATCCCAGGAGTTACAGCCCTAAACTGAAGCAAATATTGCTGGAGAAACTCAGGAAGTCTGGCAGCACCTGTGGTAAACTGAAAAAGCTCACTGGACCTAAATCATTAAATCTGCTTTCTCCCCACAGATGAATTTCTGCAGCAATTTCTTTTTTTTTCAGATCTCCAGAAGCTTCAGTTCTTTGTTTTATTTTAGTCACAGTCAGGGTCTGAGCTCAGTTATTACTCTGATGTTTGCCACTCCCAGCCTGTTTGGTTTTTGCTCCAAGCCTTCTCCTGAGGTGTTCAATGTACTTTGGACCAACACATTATAAAGCAGGTCAACAGCGGTCTGGCCCCAAAGTGCCCTGGCATTGTGTCCATAGAGTCCAAAATCGAAATCCACATTCGCTGAACTTTCACTCACTGACGCCTCTCAGTTACTAACTCTTACTAACTGTCCTTCACTCCCTGACCCCCTCACTCACTGACCCCCCTCATTCTCTGACCCTCACTCTGATCCCCTCAATCAGCGACCCCTTCACTCACTGAACCCTTCACAACTCCCAACTGTCACCTTCCTCCCTAACTCTCCGGATCCCAGGAAAGTTTGCAGTGACTAACCGCCACTGTCAGCTCCTCCTTCGCGGGTTTGCTCACGATTCTCGCCCTGGGTACGAACTGCAGCCGGTTGCCGGTGATCAGAAAGCGGAGCCCCCGGGTCAGGGGCTGTCTCAGTCCCTGCATGTCTCTCTCACGAACGGCGCAGGTCTTGGGGCGAGGCTGTCGGATCTGTCTGCTGGTCCGGACGTCCTTTAGAAGCGAATCCAACGTGCACCGACACGACACAAGTGGAGACAGCCAGAACAGCAGAGGACTGACCAACCCGCTGACAGGCAACACCACTGATCAATGTAGCCGCTTTACTCGGAATAACCCTGATTTGAGAGTAATCAAACGCAACTACTGGGAATAAAGCCGGTCTGTGGGGATAAAACCCCTCAATGGGAATAAATCTTTTCCTGCTGGAGAAAACATAAGCCTCCTAATTGGGACCAAAGTCCACCTATAACTTGGTAACTGGGAATACCACATTAACTGGAGAAATAAAAGCATGCAGGAGGACTCCCAAACTGAGAATACACAAGGGTTAAGGAGAATCCAGAGATTCTACAAATACATTAAGGACAAAAGGGTAACCAGGGAAAGGATAGGGCCCTCTTAAAGATTAGCAAGGCCACCTGTGTGTGGAACTGCAGGAGCTCGGGGAGATACTAAACGAGTATTTTGCATCAGTAGGGAAGAATATGGAAGCTAAATAACTTGGGGAAATAAATAGCAACATCTTGAAAAATGTCCATTTGCAGAGGAAGGGGTGCTGGACATCTTAACCTACATTAAGGTGGATAAATCCCTGGGACCTGATCAGGTGTACGGTAGAACTCTGTGGGAAGCTACGGAAGTGATTTCTGGGCCCCTTGCTGAGATATTTCTATCAGCTGATAGCCACAGGTGAGGTGCTGGAAGACTGGAAGTTGGCTAATGTGGTGCCCTTATTTTCTAAAAGGTGGTAAAGAAAGGCCAGGGAACTATAGACCGGTGAGCCTGACATTGGTGGTGGGCAAGCTGTTGGAGGGAATCCTGACGGACAGGATTTATGTATATTTGGAAAGACAAGGACTGAATAGGGATAGTCAACATGGCTTTTGTGCTTGGGAAATCATGTCTAACTTGATTGAGTTTTTTGAAGAACTGATGAAGAGGATTGATGAGGGCAGTGCAGTGATGTGATCCTCAGTAAGGCATTCAATATGGTACACTGGCTAGCAATTGGTTAAGTCACATGGAATACAGCAAGAACCTGCCTCTTGGACACTGAGCTGGCTCGAAGGTGGAAGATAGAGGGTGCTGGTGGAGGGTTGCTTTTCAGACTGGAGCCTGTGACCAGCGGTGTGCCACAGGGATCAGTGCCGGGTCCACTGCTTTTTGTCATTCGTATAAATGATTTGGATGTGAACAAAGGAGATATAGTTAGTAAGTTTGCAAATGACACCAAAAGTGAGGTGTAGTGGACAAAGATGAAAGTTACATCACAGTACAACGGGATCTTGAGCAGATGGGCTAATGGGCCGAGGAGTGGCAGATGGAGTTTAATTTAGATAAATATGAGGTGCTGCATTCTGGAAAGGTAGATCAGGGCAGGAGTTATACACTTCATGGTAAGGTACTGGGGAGTGTTGCTGAACAAAGAGACCTTGGAGTGCAGGTTCACAGTTCCTTGAAAATGGAGTTGCAGGTAGACAAGATAATAAAGAAAGTGTTTGGTATGCTTGCCTTTATTGGCCAGTGCATCAAGTGTAGGAGTTGGAAGGTCATGTTGTGGCTGTACTGGACATTGATGAAGCCACTATTAGAATATTGCATGCAATTTTGGTCTCCCTGCTATAGGAAGCATGTTGTGAAACTTGAAAAGGTTCACAAAAGGTTTACGAGGATGTCGCCAGGGCTGGAGGGTTTGAGCTATAGGGAGAGGCTGAATAGACTAGTGCTATTATCCCTGGAGTGTTGGAGGCTGAGGGCTGAGCTTATAGAGATTTATAAAACCATGAGGGGCAGAGATAGGGTGACGAGCCAAGGTTTTTTCCCTGGGGTGGGGATGTCCAAAACTAGAGGGCCTGGGTTTAAGGTGAGAGGGGAAAGATTTAAAAGGAACCTAAGGGGCAACATTTTCACATAGAGGGTGGTGTGTGTACGGAATGAGCTGCCAGACAGGATGTGGCGGAGGCTGGTACAATTATAGCATTTAAAAGGTATCAGGATGGTTGTATGAATAGAAATGGTTTAAAGGGATATGGGCCAAATGCTGGCAAATGGGACTACATTAATTTAGAATATCTGGTTGGCGTGGACAAGTTGAATCGAAGGGTCTGTTTCCGTGCTGTACAGCTCCATGACTGTATGACTCTATCTCACTGAAAATAATCCGACCCTTCACAGGCATCTCCCTCACTAGGGATTACCGCCTCACGAGGAATAAGTCTCCATCACTGGAAATAAACTATTCTCACTGGGAATTATCACTCTCAATGGGAATAGACCACAGTCAGTGAGAATAAACCAGCCTCATTGGGAATAAATTACATTGGGTGGAAATGACCATCCTCACTGGGAATAAATGACTCTCACTGGGAACAATCCACTCTTACTCTAAATGACCATGGTCTTTGTGAATCACACATCTACTTATTAACTTCCTGACTGGGAATTACTTCCCACTCACTGAAAATCCAGCTCATTGGGAATATCCCCTTTACTGGGATTAAAATCCCTCGCTGGGATTAAACACCAATGAACATAAACCCATGCTAAGAATTAATCCTCATTATTGGGATTTAAAATCCCAATAATTAGCCATTCCCATATTTCAACAGTGTTTGCCAGCTAAGGATGTAATTTTACAGGAATAATTATTGCATTGTGAGGGATTTGACAGTATTTGTGCACAGCAAGATCCCAGAAGAACAATATGAAAAACATATTTTACATACGTTCGTGGAAGTTTACCAGGGAAGTATGGAAAACCCCTCTGCCCATTTTCAATACTCCATATTTACTTCTTTCTAAGAGGATAAACAAGGATTTATTTATACACTTCACCTGACATCATTCCAACAGTTCACAGCTTTCTCAATAATGACACTCTCTGTACTGTTTCTTCAGTGCGACTCCTTCAACAATGCCGTATCCCTTCAGTACTTCCATCCGGCAGTGGAGCACAGCCTCTGTAACTGCCAATTTCACAATGCAGCACTTCTTTGTTACTGTCCCTCCAACTGTGCTGCATTCCTTCAGTAATACGCCTCCCACACTGCAGCACTCCTTCAGTACTTATCCTGATAATGTAGCATTCCCTCAGTACTGGCCCTCGGTATTCCGCCACTGACCTGCAACACACCCTGCACTATCACTGGGATGGTGCAGCACTCTCTCAGTAATTCCCTGATTGTGCAGTGCTGCTCCAATACCCCCTCCAACACAGAAACTCTCTCAGTTATGTCTCTCCCAGAACGTAGTGCTCTCTCAGTACTGCCTGTCTTACAATGCAGTGCCCTCTTAGTATGTACCCTATAATCGAGCAATACTCTTCTCAGTTCTGTCCCTCTGATAATGCAGCATCCCCTCCAATAGCTTTCTCCTCATCATGCCTCTCTAATAATAAAGCAATTCCTTAGTGTTGCTCTTCTGAACATGCAGCACTGACACAGTACTGACTCTCCAAGAGCATAACCTTCCCTCTAACAAATTCTACTATCAGTCTAGAGGACATGCTGAATACTGTGGGTTGAGGCTTGAAACCAATGATATCTTTGACCCTGTGGTGAGAATGCTACCCACTCAGGTAAAGCTGACAATCAACCTTTTGTGAAGTGAGGACAGATGAAACTGGAAGCAAAATCTTTTATAGAAAATGTAGAAACTTTAATTTCAAACCCAAATCCCAGAATAAAATATCTCCTTTAAAATGATTTATATTCAAATATTGCAACAGCTTTAAAATACCTATTAAGCCCCAAAGGTTTGCTGACCCATCAATTCATGTCCCAAACTTAAACCAATCAAGTGTGGGCTCAGGTTGGGCACCTTATTGCTGAATATCACTCAACTCATCCACACATTCCCTCAAGGGAAAGTAGGAACCTTGTCACTTCCTAATGTTGTGCTAAGGAAGAATGTTTTAGCGTAAGAAACACCTTAATCCTTGGCTTAAATGTGTTGAAACTATATCTCCACCTAATTGAAATTGCAACATTAAACAATGAGCTAAAATGCAAACTGTATAATCCTGAGGCATTGTACGTTGTCTGTAAGTCCTGAAGCCACTCCTTGCTGATTCATCCATGCAACATCTAGAACCAGGCGCTCAGGGATCAATTGTGCGATTGGTGGGGATCAAGTTGACACCAAGATCCTTTGCAACTGAATTCTAAACAGTGTTAGGAAAAAGGATTGATTAAAACACAGAACAATAATTCTCCACTTTATCTGAAGGATAAAGTGTTATTAAACATCAATTCAAACTCAACAGGATTATTACTGATTGGTCACAGTTAATGTCTGTTGCCACGTAGGCTGAGTCCTGTAAGTGAGTCCACTGCCAGAGCCCAGAGCAGGGCGCAGAGTGAGTGCAGGTCAAGAGGGGAGCTGAGTCACAGCTGGAGCCTGGAGCGGGCAGCTGAGCAAGCCCAGGCCGGCCGCTGGCCAGGGTTGGAGGTGAGAGGAACCAATCCTGGAGGTGAGTCCTGGACAAAGGTCAGCATGTGGAGGCAGCGTGCTCTCGTGTTCTGAAGCCCAGCAGGCATGTACTCAGTGACAAAAGGATTATAGCTTGAGTCCTCGAAAGGCACTTTTTATTCTCATTCTGGACTATTTAAATGCTGTAATCCCATGCAAGTCTCCTTTTTAACTATTTCAATTCTATACCAACACCCTGTACCTAAAATGGTTCCGAGAGGTGACATTACAAACTTTTCACTTCAATTATTTGAGCAAACGTGACAATAAAGGATGATTCTATTCTATTACCAGTGGTCTTTGTCTCACATAGCGCTTGGTCACATATGAATCCCTATCAAACGCAGCCTGTCACATTCAGACCATGTCACATCAGGATCCTTTCACAGGCTGGCCCTGTCACACACAGACTGCATCACATGAAGACCCTGTCACATGTCTGGCTTGTCACATGCAGCTTCATCATATGTGGCCCCGTCACAGACTGTGTCCCTCACATTTGCGTCGTGTCTCAAGATGACGAAGACACATTGCAGGGCCTTTCACACATAGACTCCATCACACACAGACCCAGTGACGTATACAGACCCAGTTACACCCAGATCAAGTTATACACAGACCCAGTCACACATACAGACCCAGTGACACACAGACCCAGGTACACACAGATCAAGTTATACACAGACCCACTCACACATATAGATCCAGTCACACATACAGACCCAGTTACACCCAGATCAAGTTATACACAGGCCCAGTCACACATACAGACCCAGTGACACACAGACCCAGTCACACATGCAGTCCCAGTCACACACAGACCCTGCCATACACAGATCCAGTCACACACAGATCCAATCACACACAGACCAAGTTATACACAAACCCACTCACACACAAGCCCAATCACACACAAAGTTATACACAGACCCAGTCACATACAGACCAAGTTATACACAGACCCAGTCACACATGCAGGCCCAGTCACACATAGACCTTGTCATACACAGATCCAGTCACACACAGATCCAATCACACGCAGACCAAGTTAGACACAAATCCACTCACACACAGACCCACTTATACACAAACCCAATCACACACAAAGTTATAGACAGACCCAGTCACACATACAGGCCCAGTCACACACAGACCCAGTCATACACAGATCCAGTCACACACAGATCCAATCACACACAGACCAAGTTATACACAAACCCACTCACACACAAAGTTATATACAGGCCCAGTCACACACAGACCAAGTTATACACAGATCCAGTCACGCATACAAACCCAGTGATACAGACTGAGTTACACACAGGCTTTTCACACACAGAACCAGGCACACACAGACCAAGTTATACACAGATCCAGTCACGCATACAAACCCAGTGATACAGACTGAGTTACACACAGGCTTTTCACACACAGAACCAGGCACACACAGACCAAGTTATACACAGACCCAGTCACATTACAGACCAAGTTATACACAGACCCAGTCACATACATAGATCCTGTAACACACACAGACCCTGTCATACACACAAACCCAGATACATACACAGACCATCACATACACAGATCCTGTTACACATACAGACCCAGTCACACACAGACCAAGTTATACACAGACCCAGTCATGTACACAGACCCAGTCACATACACAGATGCATCACACACAGACCCTGTCTCATACAGGTCCTTTCAGACTCAGGTTCTATCACACACTGTTCCTTTCACACATGTTTGATTTATTTAGTATCATGCGTGTGAGAAATACAGTGAGAAGTGTAGTATAGCGTCACCCCTTTCAGGCATCATCTTAACACATCCTATCACATGTTTCAGAAGTAAGGGTTTTATAAAGGAAAAGGATTTACAGCAGGTCATGAGATTTCTTGTGCTGAAATATCCGGGAAATAGGCTCTAAGGTGATCTTTGGACACTTTGAATATTTAAATACTTCGACTGCTGATAACCTGCAGCTCATTTCAGAATTAGATTCTCAGTATGAGTGACAACTGATGAATCTGCCTGCAATAGCTCTTAGCTGATCTTTTAAATAGAATGTACATGTCCTACCATCTGGCTGCTCATAACGTTTCAAATAAGATTTGTTCATATTGATTCCACATTCTGTGTCGTAGGTTAACATTTCTGAGATCTAATTTGGATTTGGTCACCATTGTGATACAAAGGGAAGTTGACAGTAACCATTGAAGCTTTATCTTACCTTTGGTTCAGTGTGAAAAAAGCAGTCAGGAAACTTCACAGTCTTCAGGCGTTAACTTCCTTGGACATTGATGTGTAAATTCTACTAATGTCTATTCAGTAACGTCATTTATGTTCATATTTAATTAGGAATTCCGTGGAGATGCATGATGTTCCCTCAACAAAGCCATGCTGACTATCCTGACTAATTCTTTCCTTTCTAACTGACAATTTATCCAATTTCTCAGGACTGGTTCTAATAAAGTTGCCTACCACTTAAGTAGGCTAACTGGCTTACAAACGCTTGGCATTTCCTTTGTACCCTTTATAAACAACGGAGCCACATTTG
Source organism: Stegostoma tigrinum (assembly GCF_030684315.1). Lineage (NCBI taxonomy): Eukaryota > Metazoa > Chordata > Chondrichthyes > Orectolobiformes > Stegostomatidae > Stegostoma > Stegostoma tigrinum. The sequence goes on along the minus strand of NC_081370.1, from coordinate 34,880,012 downwards.
CATTCATCCTATCATCTGGCATCTCACCTGTGTCGAGTGAAGATTAGAAAATAATCTTCAGAGCATCTGCTATTCCCTCCCGGTCCTCCTTCAATGTCTTAGTGAACAATCCATCCAGCCTTGGTGACTTATCCGCTTTCAAGAATTCCAATTCCTCGAACACTTCCTCTCTCATTATAATATTTCACACTGCTCCATTTGCATCACTATTTTCACATTATCCCTTTTCTTTGTGAATATGGAGACCAAAAATTCATTTAAAATTCTTACATTTTCCTCTGCATCTTCAAACAAGTTGCCTTCTTCATCTCTGATAGGTCCTATCTGTTCCTAAACTTCCCTTTAACAGTTTACATATTGGTAAAAATTCTTTGAGTACTACTCTATCTTGCTTGCTAATATTTTCTTGCCCTCTCTGATTTCCTTAATTCTTTCTTTACTTGATCCCTGCACTTTGTCTACTCCTCTAAGCTATCTGCAGCGTTGAGTTTTTTTGTGCCAATCATAAGCTTTCTTTTTCTATTTAATCTTCCCCTGTATTTTTCCATTCAGCCATGCAGGTCTAGGTTTAGGAGTACCATTCTTATCTTTGGAGGGAGTATGTCTGCTGTGTGCCCTAAGGATCTCAATTTTTAGTGCCTCTCCCTGGTTTATCACTGAGTTATCCTTTAGCAGTCCTGTCTAGTCAAACTCAGCAGTTCTGAGTGTAAAAGTCTCTCTCCCACTGTTATGTATCTCATTGGGTGTGTGTTTCCCCTTTAAAAGAATGGCTCACGTGACCCAGAGGTGGGAGCTAGAGTGGAGTCTAGGACTGACTGTGGAGCTGAGAAGATGCGCAATTATTATTGTCAATGCAAGTTTGTCCCCATCGACCTTATGTTCTATTTATGATTCTAGTGAACCACAAATACAATATTCACCACCCTGCACTCCCAGCTAACATCTCTGCATCTTTCTAAAGTTTGGCACTCAGCTGTTTACTGACTGAATGACAGAGCAGCTGAGTTGTGGCTGGACTCTCACCATGAAATTGATAACATTGACGTGGTATGGAATGCCACCGTGATGTTCACACTCTGTGATATGCAGGACTTCTGGGTCTCCAGGGACCAGGACAGGAAGGCCAGGTTCACTCTGTGAAAGTTTAAGCAAATTTGTACCAGAGTTTAATGTAAAATTGGATGTAAACTCCTAATAGCGCAGAAAGAGCCCATTCAGACCCTCTGAAGAGCATCCCATCCAGTCCCACTCCCTCACACTATCCTCGCAAGGCTAATCCACCGAGACTGAACATTCCTGGACATTATGGGCAACTTAGCACGGCCAAACCACTTGGCCTGTATACCGCTGGACGGTGGGATGAAACCAGAGCAGCCGGCAGAAACCCACATAGACATGGGGAGAACGTTCAAACTCCGCACAGCCAGTTGCTGAGGTTGGAATTGAACTGGGTCCCTGGCGCTGTGAGGCAGCAGTGCCACCCACTCAGCGACTGTGTTGTCCCTTTTGTGATTCATGTCCAGTTTGTCAAACTTTCCTCAAAAGATGACTTGCTCATTCTGGGTAGCAATCTAGTAAAAACTGAAAGAAGGTTCTGAGGAAGGTTCACTGGATCCAAAACATTAACTCTGATCTCTCTCCACAGAAGGTGCCAGGCCCGCTGAACTTGTCCAGCAATTTCTGTTTATATTTGTGACAAATCCGCATCTGAACTGCCTCTTACACATTTGGATCCTCCCTTAAATAAGAAGACCAAAAGTGCACACAATATTTGAGATATTTGTTCTTGATTGTCCAGGGGATCAAAGGTTATAGGGGAGAAGGCGGGAGAATAGGGTTGAGAAACTCATCAGCCATGATTGAATGGCAGAGCAGACTCAATAGGCTGAATGGCCTAATTTCTGCTCCTATGTCTTTATGGTTTTATGCCTTGTGTACCTGACGTGTAATGTCCTTACTTTTATGTTAAATTCCTCTCATAATAAAGGCTGGCATCCCATTAGTGTTCCTGATTATGTGTTGTAATTGTACAATAATATTTTGTAACTCATGCCCGTACAGAAAGTTAATTGATGACGGCCAATAGAAGTTAATCAGTTATACAAGGCAGTAGTTATACGAAATAAAAACCTAAAGAACTGCGGATGCTGTAAATCAGGAACGCAAACAAAGTTGCTGGAAAAGCTCAGCAGGTCTGGCAGCATCTGTGAACAATAAAACAGAGCTAACATTCTGGGACCGGTGACCCTTCCTCAGAACGGGGCAAGGTTCTGAGGAAGGGCCACTGGACCCGAAATGTGAACCCTGTTTTTTTTCCATCACAGGTGCTGCCAGACCTGCTGAGCTTTTCCAGCAACTTTGTTGAAGTTGTTGTTGTTGACAGTAGTCATACTCACTTGTTCCAGTGATCTGTGTATCTTAAGTAAGTCTGACATTCTTTCCTCAAAGCCTGAAGCAAAGCAATTTGGATTTATGGCAATGAAACATTGTCCCTGAAAGAGAAAGTGAGCATAAGGGCTCAAAGGTTAGTCATAACATTCACTGCTGAACTTTGGAATATACATCAATATAAAATCATTGAAAAGGGGCAGGCACACAGAGCATGGGAGATAACAAAGTGTGGGGCTGGATGAACACAGCAGGCCAAGCAGCATCTCAGGAGCACAAAAGCTGACGTTTCGGGCCTAGACCCTTCATCAGAGAGGGGGATGGGGAGAGGGTTCTGAAATAAATAGGGAGAGAGGGGGAGGCAGATTGAAGACAGACAGAGGAGAAGATAGGTGGAGAGGAGACAGACAAATTAAAGGGGCGGGAATGGAGCCAGTAGAGGTGAGTGTAGGTGGGGAGGTAGGGAGGGGATAGGTCAGTCCGGGGAGGACGGACAGGTCAAGGGGGCGGGATCAGGTTAGTAGGGAGGGGATGGTGGTGCGGCTTGAAGTGGGAGGAGGGGATAGGTGAGAGGAAGAACAAGTTAGGGAGGCAGGGATGAGCTGGGCTGATTTTGGGATACAGTGGGGGGAAGGGGAGATTTTGAAGCTGGTGAAATCCGCATTGATACCATTGGGCTGCAGGGTTCCCAAGTGGAATATGAGTTGCTGTTCCTGCAACCTTCGGGTGGCATCATTGTGGCACTGCAGGAGGCCCATGATGGACATGTCATCTAAAGTATGGGAGGGGGAGTTGAAATGGTTTGCGACTGGGAGGTGCAGTTGTTTATTGCGAACCGAGTGTAGGTGTTCTGCAAAGCGGTCCCCAAGACTCCGCTTGGTTTTCCCAATGTAGAGGAGGCCAGAATGGGTACAGCGGATGCAGTATACAATATTGGCAGATGTGCAGGTGAACATCTGCTTAATATGGAAAGTCTTCATGGGACGGGGGTGAGGGAGGAGGTGTGGGGGCAAGTGTAGCACTTCCTGCGCTTGCAGGAGAAGGTGCCAGGTGTGGTGGGGTTGGGGGGGGGAGTGTGGAGCAGACAAGGGAGTCACGGAGAGAGTGGTCCCCCTGGAAAGCAGATAAGGGTGGGGATAGAAAAATGTCTTTAGTGGTGGGGTCGGATTGCAGATGGTGGAAGTGTCAGAGGATGATACGCTGGATCTGGAGGTTGGTGGGATGGTATGTGAGGATAAGGGGGATTCTCTTTTGGCAGTTATTGCAGGGACTGCAAATATTGCAGTTATTGTGAGGGATGAGTTGTGGGAAATGCGGGAGACACGGTCGAGGGTGTTCTCGACCACTGCAGGGAGGAAGTTGCGGTCCTTGAAGAACAAGGACATCTGGGATGTATGGGAGTGGAATGCCTCATCCTGGGAGCAGATGTGGCGGAGGGGATGGAATGTTTGCAGGAAGGTGGGTGGGAGGAGGTGTATTCTAGGTAGCTGTGGGAGTCAGTGGGCTTGAAATGGATATCAGTTTCTAGGTGGTTGCCTGCAATGGAGACAGAGAGGTCCAGGAACGTGAGGGATGTGTTCGAGATGGTCCAGGTGAACTTGAGGTTGAGGTGGAAGGTGTTGGTAAATTTGATGAACTGTTTGAGCTCCTCGTGGGAGCATGAGGTCGCACGCACCGTCCACCCACCAGGACCTGTCAAAAAAGCGGGATGCCTATGTCAGGGATAATTGACAAGAACTGTTCTGGGTAGCGGCTGACTCTCTGTGCTTGACCAGGTGGATGGTTGGACGTTAAAAATCTGCTGACACCAGGAATCCCAGGGGACAATGATAGTGGCCAGTATCTCCACCTATGATGACTGGCAAGATACAAATGAACATTGTGCCATTGGGGCACAGTGCACAGGTAACAAGTTGAGTTTGGGCAGATAGCAAGTTTTCTCACACTAAGGTTTACAGAGAGAAACCCTCCATAAAAATCACCAAAACTAATACTTAACCAATTTTTGGTTAAATTCAGCTCATCTCTCACTCCTAATTTCTCAGTCCAGAGCCAGTAACATTCTCATACAAGCCCTCTACCTTGCTCTCTCCCTATCCTTCATTCTCACCTCCTCCATATTTGTTTAACCTGATTATAAGTTTTGTGACAACAAGAAAGGCTGATGAGGGCACACATTTGACAGTCCATACTTGGATTTTAGTGAGGTTTTTGACAAGGTAAATTGTTTAATAAGTTAATAGCTCACAAGATCCAAGGATAAAAGGAACTTGGATTCAAAATTGACTCAATGGCAAGAAGCAAAGGGCTATGGTCAATGGTGTTTTTCTGATTGGAAGGGTGTTTCCATTTGGGGTTTTGCAGGGGTCAGTGCCGGGTCCCCATTTTCTCATGGCATATATCAATGATTCAGACTTAAGACAAGTAGAAAACAATGGAGACTGGGAGAGAAGGAGACAGCAGGGAGAGGGATAATGAAGAGATTGGGGAAATAGTGAGGGACAGGAGAGTGCAAGATAGAGATAAAGTGAAGGAAGAAAGGGTGAGGGATGGAGATAAAGGAAGGAAGGGTGAGGGACAGTGAGGAATGGAGATTAAGTGAAGGAAGGATGAGGGATAAGCAATTAAAAATTAATAATACTCAGCATTAAAGTGAAAAATTAAATTACATGTTGCTTCCTTTAGGTTCAGTGATGCCAAGAGTTTTGTATTTGTCAAGAATAGAGGGGTTCGGAATGAGGGAGAGAGTTAGTGTAACAGAGTGGATGAATTTGGTATGAATATTCAAGGATGAGTGGAAGATGCAGCAATGCATTCAGTCTGGAGCAGTGTGAGTTTATATTCAATATGATGAGTACAATTATTAAATGCAGAAAAAGTGAGTCCTCACCAGATTGGCCACCCTGTTTGTCTCCTTCCAGGGACGAATGTTTTCACTGTATAGAGATCCTGACAGTATGCCACCGAATACTTCTACCATCAGACTCAGTCCATATCCTTTGTAACCACCTGAAAAGAGAACACAGCTTCCAGTGCAAATAAGGATTAGCCAGTAATAGCACTCAACCAGTCAGCTGGATCAACCCTCTCTCGCTCTCTCTTTGCTTCCCTATCCTTCTCTTGCTCCTCCACCTTTCATTTCTACCTTCACCTCTCGTCCTTCCTGCCCCTCTCCTTCTTTCCACTCCTTCTCTCCAATCCCATTGTTCCTCTGTTCTTATCCTCTTTTCTTTCACCTCCAGCTGCCCCATTCCTTCCACCCATTCCACCCCCTCCTTCTCGAAGTAGGGAGTTCTCTCACTGAATAGTGGATACCTGCAGGAGTTCATCAACTTGTCACTGTTTGCACACTAGCCCCCATGAGTGTGAGTGGGCTAACTGTCCTTGGAAGGGAATATGCCCGGGCTCAATCTGCAATCGGTGACCCTAAATGGATCTTAGAACCAAGGAATATTGAAGGACAGATCAGCTAGTCACTCCCACTTTGCCATGTTGCCAAGTATCTGTTTTTAAGTCAGTGATAAATATTAGTTTCAAGAACAACAACAGATGTTGCTGGGAAAACTCAGCAGGTCTGGCAGCATCTGCGAACAAAAATCAGAGTTAATGTTTCAGGTCTAGTGGCCCTTCTTCAGAACCATGGAAGTTCTGATAAAGGGTCACCGGACCCGAAACATTAACTGATTTTTCCTCACAGATGCTGCCAGACCTGCTGAGCTTTTCCAGCAACTTCTGCTTCTGTTTTTGTTCCTGATTTATAGCATCCACAGTTCTCTGGGTTTTTAATAAGTATTAGTTTGTCTGCATTGAACGGCTTCCTGCATTTACTACCAAAGGTACAGTGTTCTAGTGAATGGCAAAGCCCAGAACTCATGGTTAGCCACCATCTCTGAATGCCTCCTAATCCACAGGCAGGTTCAACCCTCTGAACTGACGGATTGGTTTTCTTCCACAATGAACAAGACTTGGAGGAAGCCCTGAGGCACAGATCCACCCTGGGTGGGACCTCAATGCCCATCATCAAGAATTATTCAGTAGTGGTACCATTGTTACAAATCCTGAATGTTTCATGTGGAGACTGTTGCAGGTGATCAGTGAATGAACACAAGCAAGCAACCTTTTCGGAAACTCTTTTATCCACAGAGTAACCACAGCATAGTGCTCGTGCTGACAAGAACTTACCTCCATTTAGAGGACACAGGATTGATCTAGCAAATCAAAACTGAATGTCAAGAGTGCATCTAAGCATCACCCATTGACATGTACAGCACCGTCATCACTATCAATATCTTGGGAGTTACCACTGATCAGAAACTGAACTGGACTTGCTGTGTGGCTACAAGAGCAGGTCAGAGGCTATGAACACTGCAGTGAGTAACCCACCTCCTGATTCCCCAAGATATGTCCATCGCGTACAATGCGCAAGCCGCTGAGTGATGAAAATCTCACTTGCCTGGATGATTGCAGCTCCATAAGTACTCAAAGCTTGAACCACCCAGCAGCCTGCTTGATTGGCAACATATCCACAAACATTCATTCCCCGCAAACCTGATGCTCAAGAGCTGCAGTGTATACTATCTACAAGCTGTACTACAGAATTTCAGCAAGCCTCCTTAGACAGCACCTTCCAAACCCATGACCTCTTCCATCTAGAAGGACAAGGGTAGCAGATACATTGGCACACCACCAACTGCAGTTTCTTCTCCAAGCTACTCACCATCGAGACTTGGAAATGTTTCACCGTTTCTTCATTATCACTGGGTCGAAACTGTGGGACACTCTCTCCCTTACATTTATACATTGTCTTGAATTTAGTTGAACATGTCAAGGTACTTCATGACATGTACAGGATTAGGGTGTGATCTGGAGCACAAAATATTTATTGGGTGAGGCAGCTAGGGAGGTAGCCATCTGTGAAACTGTAGACCAGTGAGAAATTTCATATTTCCAGGAAAAGCAATGGTTTAGAAGACAATTGCATAAAGAAAAATTAAAGAATGCTGCTCTTCTACAGCATTTAAAAATAACAAAAATGTTCCTGCTTTTAAAAATAAAGAACCCCTTAAATGTAAGTAATAAATTCCACCTGAGTGTGCAAATTTTGGATGTATGCTGCTATCCTACATCATCCTGTATTAGTGTTGTCATGAATTTCAAATGGCCACAGAACCCTGGCTTATATTAACTGTCAACATAGTGCAGAGGTAGAGGTACACAGCAGGTCAGGCAGCATCAGAGGAGCAAGAAAGTCAACACTTTGGGTCGGGATTGAAAAAGGGTCCCGACACGAAATGTCGACTTTCCTACCCCTCTAATGCTGCCTGATCTGTTGTGTTCCTCCAGCTGCACACTGCGTTGACTCTGACTCCAGCATCTACAGCTCTTGCTATCTGTCTGGCTTATATTTGCTTACTCTCACTTTGTTTTGATGACCATGTCATTTGGCAAAATACCAGCAATTAATAAAAATTTGCTTCAGGTTCATTTCTATCTCAGTACTTTTTAGTTTTAAAACTTTTGACCCTCTCCACCTGTTATATTCCCTCTCCTGTTTTTAACTCCGTTGTTGTTGTGATAAATAGCACACAACTATGACATTTCAATGAAAGGTTTGTTAAAACAAAATGAAGGAGGCAATTCCAAGGTGACGTTGAGTCAAGATGTAGGCAATAAATTTCCAAGTAAATTTCTTGACCCCAAGAACAATAATAAAATTCAACATCAAGCACACACACAAACACTGGTAATAAGTTCAAAAACGGGGGAGGAGGTATACTATAAACATGAAGATAAAGCAGATGCTGTTTCAAATTCATACACTCTTTCAGCTGTGAGATTGAAACCTGACTCTGAGCCAGTTTCCTTTCTGCTTTGACAGTAGTGAAATTTATGCTGGAGGTTTTGGTGAGTGGCTGTTTTCCCAAGTTGCTTGTTTGCTGAGCACTTCTTTCGAGAAATGATAAAACACAAGGAGAGATACAAAGCAAGTCTTCTAGATTGAGTTTTTATAAATCCATTCTACTTTGTCTCTCTGCTCTGCTAAGCAAGCTACTAAAATAGTGCTCATTTGTATATTCTTAAGTTCAGCTCCTTTCCTAAGCTGAATAGTCTGCAGGTAACCTTTCAACTCCCAATGTGTGAACTCGTTCTACAAGTATGAATTAAACCAGAAATGCAGATTTCATAACTGACTCCGTTGTTAGGTTTCACTGCTCTTGCACCAAAATTACTATTTCAACCAACTGATGGAGTGTCTTACGTATGAATCCTCTGGATTGACTTTAATCTGTGGTCAGGCGATCACAGCAGCTGCAATGTAGAGACTACATTATCTTAAAATGCAATGTAGAAACATTATCTGAATCCAAATCAAACGTAAAATGCATGGGAAGATGAAGATTCAATATGCGGAAAATAATGTCCTCAGCTTGTATGAAATTAGCAGATACATGGCAACACCTGCAAGTTCCTCTCCAAAACACACACCATCCTGATTTGGAAACATGTTGGCATTTCTTGACTGTTACTGTGTCAAAATTCTAATGACATTGTGGGTCTGCCTACAGCACATAGACTGCAGTGGTTCAAGAAAGTTGATCACTACCACCAATTCATTAGGGACAGGCAGTAAATGCTACTCAGCCAGTGATGCCCATGCCCCGCAAGTAGGTAATTCTTTTATTTAAAAAGGGGCTGTGGGGTATCACTATCAGCAGAATTGTATTGCACTATAATTTGCAACATCATCTTCCAGCATCTTTCTCTCCTCACCATCATCAGCACTTCTAGTTCAACAGTGACCATTGAAGATGCAGAGCCAGGCATATCCTAGAATGATGTATGAACCTAGTGGTGCTGTTACTCATTGGAAGTTAAATACCTTAGACAAAGTTCAAGTATACATTTCTAAATTATTGCTTTATTTTAACCAACCATACACCATAAAACTTACCTCGCTGACTCTATACATATTTGAATATTCTGTCATTTCCTTAAAATATGAATATGCTTTTTGCATACCTTTCAATACCTGTTGCCTTCAACTCCTAGGCATTTAACATCCTGTTAACAGAATGAGATGCTGACAGGAGTCAATAAAGGGCTACTTTGTTAGAAACATCACTTAACAGTTCCACAACAGACCGCTCAGAGCTCAGCTCTGCAGCTTTACTGCATCCAGTTGAGCACGGTAGTGGACAACCATGTACCTAATGGGAGGAAAAACATCTCCATTCTCAACTGCACTGTAACACAGCAAGTGAAGTGAATAGAGAACATTCGATCATAAAATGTAAAAATGTCTTCAGGCAAAGGAGTTGATTGGATGATTCTTCTTAACATCCTTCCAAGATCTCATCATTATTGATGTCAGTCTTCAGTTAATTCAGTCCACTCCAAATGATATTAAGAATTACTCTGTGTACCAGACATAGTTAAAGTTCTGGCCCCTGCTAACACCCCGGCTGTATTGCTGAATATCTCTACTTCAGAGCAAGTCACTCCCTGATACCAACTTTACCAGTCCAGCTCTAATACCAACTCCGGTATCACCTATCAAAATACAACAGGGGAATTCAAATCTGGTCAATTTACATCTCAAGTGTTGTAAACAAGTGGTGTACCTCTGGGCTAGGCACTGTAACTGAGTGGGTTGTCCAGGAGTGAGGTGCAAAGTACAATCTGTGTCCAGTACTGGTTGGAGACACCTTGAATACTGTGTCCAATGATGGTCACTGAGAAAAAACATTCAAACACTGGAGGTGTGTGTGCTGGAGAGTCGCATGTGGTTAGAATCTCTCTGGCTACTTGGATTTAAAGAGGTTGAACAACATCCTTCATCATAAATAAACTGATGTAAAGAAAAGTAAATGTAGATATCTCTTACCTGCAGCCTCATTTCCTCCCAGAGGCAGTAGCCCTCCACCCTTCAGAACCTCCACTGGATCAGTGGTACCATTGCCTTTGGAATCACAGCCCCATCCTACTGGAATCTTCTTTCCATGTCTTTGATGTACTTCTATCTAAAACGATGGAGATTGAACAGTTCATAAACATATGCTTGCAGACTGCTGTCACGGAACAACAGCAATTCATGTTTGTACAACATATGGCACTTTGTGGGGAGTGTGATCAGACAACATTTTACATCAAAGCACAGAAGAGGACATACAGGCAGATAATACAAAACAAAGCTAATGATCAAGATTTAAAAAAACACTTTGCAGGAGGTGATGGAGACAGACAGGTTTACACAGATAAGGGCATGGCCACATCTTTTCGCCCAAATCACTCTGTTCAGGGATGGGAGCAACAAGGGATTTAAACCTGGGTTTCCTGGCTCAGAGGTACAGACACTACCACTACACCAGAACAGCCCTAAAGGAAAAGGCAGCAGAGTGTTAACAGACCATAGGGCTGCCCGCTCATTAAAAAGAGAGAGAGAAAAATGACTAGTAGCGGTTTAACTTGAGGGTCAGTGCGCCTCAGACATGGAGAGATGCTGAGGAGGAGAATCCTTCGTGGCAAGCTTGGCTGGTGTGGGAATTGAACACAGACTGGTGGAGTCACTCTTCATCACAAACTGGCCAGCGAACCATGAGTACTGTAAATAAAATCAGAGGTGTCCAAGATACAAGATTTGGATCGGTCCCAGCGTGTTGTGAGGCTGTAAAAGAATACAGACACAGGGAGGGTGAGATGATACAGGTATTTAACAGCAAGGGATGAGAATTTCTTTTTGCCAGGCTTAGTCAGAGCAGGAGTTAATGTAAATCAGCAAGCACACGGGTAAATGGTTGGGAAGGGCTCAGTTTGAGTTAGGATATGGACAGCAGAATTTCTAATCATGTTATTTCTGTGAATTGTGGAAGTATAGCCAGAAGTACAGTTAATTGGTCAAGGCTGGAGGAAACTAAGGCATGGAATAAGGTTTTAGCAATGTGTGGTTTAACCTATATGACTAAATTGAAACTTTGTACCTTTCCCAAAGCCACCGCTGACGTGGCCATGTCCAGAACAAAGCTATCACCATTCAGGGCTGGAGCAGCAACACTAATAGGATTGGTCCCCAGAGTACACTGGAAAACAAGTAAATACTAGTTATGAGGTACAATTTTAAAGTGGCTGTAGGAATAAAAAATTATCAGGTAATTGTACATAAACCTTTGGAGGTGGAGGAGCAGGTTGAGGAAGCTGTTTTTAACAAAAGGTGAAAGGGATCCTGACCTTTATTTATATAACCACAGCAAACAACAGCAAGAATTTGGGGTAAACTTTTATAAATCACTTGTTGGGCTCTGCTGGAATATTGTGTACAGTCCTGAGCAATTGCCTTCAGGAAGCATGTCAAAGAAGATGCACAGGAGTTTTGTTAGAATAGTACCAGGGGTGAAGAACTTCAGATAAATGGAGGGAAGAGAAACTGGGAAAATTTGCCTTAGCGCAGTGAGTGAGATTCAGGACAGATTTGATCAAGGTATCCAAAACAGTAAAGAGTTTTGAGATTATTAGTAATGAGAAACCAAAGGGCACAGATTTAAGGTAACTGGCAAACGGAGGAGGTGAGAAGAATGTTTTCTCAAGTACTTCATGGCTTGCTTTTAAATTTCTGTGAGAAACAATAGAAGTGGGTCAAATAATAATTTTCATCAGAATTGGATAAGTACAGGATTTGGGAAAGGAAACATATGCAGAATGTGAGAAAACAGCAGGGGGTGATACTGATTAGAAAATAACTCAAATGGCCAAACCTGAGCTGTGAATTGCCAGGAAATGATCAGTATATGACCAGCGCAGAAGTGATTATGATGCACAGTATCAACAAAAGTTTCAGGCGAGTGTCATTCTCTCCTGCAGGCACTGACCCTCCTAAACTGAATGAAACCTCTCAAAACCGGCTGCATTCCAACTCCTCCCAAAGGCCTTTGTCGATAGTAAATGAATGCCAACATGGGCAGACCTGGGGTCATCTTAAAATCTTTACACAAGGAGCTGTGCTGCTGAGACCAATGGATATTCCTTGGTGCTTGAGACCTTGGCTGGTTTATGGGTTTATTAGCCTATGGGTATCTAATTCTTGGTCCTACCACTGAGACTGATTAAATTCGCACAGTGAGATTAATAGCTGGGTCATTCCTGGTCTCTATAATCAGTGCTCATGTAGTTTATTGTTATTGGGATCTGAACCAGCTGCCCCAGAACTTGCAAATTACAACCTACCAAAATGTGTTACCAAATTTGCTAAATCTCATGGGCTGGCACCAAATGTAGTAACCATAGAAGCTGCAGACTGCTGTGAAGACCCCAAATGATCCCCTGCTGTCTTTCAAGGAAAGAATCTACCACATCCACCAGGCTGATGTTACATAGCTGATCATTAATGTCCTCTAGAATGTCTGAGCTGGCCTCTCATAGCCAATAAAAACTATTTATCCAGTGTCCCACCCCCAACACAATAAAAAGATTGGCAAATTCTTTCACATGTAGATGTAGCAGGTTGGTTAGAACACAAAAGTCACCCATAAAACAACTCTCTGTGACTCAAGTCCATGAGCTTTACCTTCTTTCCTCTGGTTGGCACAACCAGTGGGGAGGTGTTAGTGCAAGTAATTCCCTGTTGAAAATAAATGCAAAGATTATAGAGAGCTGTTGGTCCAACTAGGGATATTTCCAAATCATTCGGTGGTGTACAGGTTACTTTACTTACAATTAAACTGTGCTTTAGTGCTTGCATGGAATAAAATCCTGCAATGCCATAGTGATTAGATCCTGCAATGACAACGAGATACAGTAAAGTCAAGTATGTTAATAAGAGATCATGGGAACTGCAGATGCTGGAGAATCCGAGATAACAAAGTGTGGAGCTGGATGAATACAGCAGGCCAAGCAGCATCTTAGGAGCACAAAAGCTGACGCTTCGGGCCTAGACCCTTCATCAGAAAGGGGGATGGGGAGATGGTTCTGAAATAGGGAGAGAGGGGGAGGCGGATCAAAGATGGATAGAGGAGAAGATAGGTGGAGAGGAGAGTATAGGTGGGGAGGTGGGGAAAGGATAGGTCCATCTGGGGAGGACGGACAGGTCAAGGGGGCAGGATCAGGTTAGTAGGTAGGAAATGGAGGTGCAGCTTGAGGTGGGAGGAGGGGATAGGTGAAAGGAAGAACAGGTTAGGGAGGCGGGGACGAGCTGGGCTGGTTTTGGGATGCAGTAGGGGGAGGGGAGATTTTGAAGCTTGTGAAATCCACATTGGTATCATTGGGCTGCAGGGTTCCCAAGCGGAATATGAGTTGCTGTTCCTGCAACCTTCGCGTGGCATCATTATGGCACCACAGGAGGCCCAACTCCCCCTCCCATTTCTTAGACATGTCCATCCTGGGCCTCCTGCAGTGCCATAATGATGCCACCTGAACAGCAACTCATATTCCGCTTGGGAAACCTGCAGCCGAATGGTATCAATGTGGATTTCACAAGCTTCAAAATCTCCCCTCCCCAACTTCATATCAAAACCAGCCCAGCTCGTCCCCACCTCCCTAGCCTGTTCTTCCTCTCACCTATCCCCTCCTCCCACCTCAAGCCGCACCTCCATTCCCTACCTACTAACATCATCCTGCCCCCTTGACCTATCCATTCTCCCCGGACAGACCTATCCCCTCCCCACCTATACTCTCCTCTCCACCTATCTTCTCCTCTATCTGTCTTTGATCTGCATCCCCCTCTCTCCCTATTTATTTCAGAACCATCCTCCCCATCCCCCTTTCTGACGAAGGGTCTGGGCCCGAAACGTCAGCTTTTGTGCTCCTAAGATGCTGCTTGGCCTGCTGTGTTCATCCAGCTCCACACTTTGTTACTTTAATAAGAGATGTTCTCAAATCTAAGCCAACCTAATAAGGGTAGTTGTCAAGAAGCTGGTGTTTAATGCTTTGGAATAAATTCAGAGAGCAGTACGACACTGCGCGTAGATCATTACATTGCTATTTGAAGTAAAGAAAACGTGCCACTCATGAGATAACAACTAGACATCTGTTTGTGTGACAGAATTTCTTTGATTTAGAATCAGGCCATATGGCCCAATAAGTCCACACCAACTCTTCAAATAGCAACCACCATCCCCATCTGCCATCATGGCTAACCCACCGAACCTGCACATTCCTGGGCACTCTGGGAAATGTACACAGCTAACCCACTTTGCATGCACGCCTTTGGACTGCATGAGACAACTGGAGCACCAGGAGGAAGCTCACACAGACATGGGGAGAATGTGCAAACGCCACAAAGACACCAGCGGGTGGAATCAAACCCAGGTCTCTGGCGCTGTGAGGCAGCAGGACTAATTACAGAGTCACAGTGACTGATGCTGATTGAGGAATAAATATTTATCACACTGTGAATAAATCCTTTGCTGACTGGTGTTCTTGTTTGGCCACATAAATGGGCACTGGGGGCTTCAGGTTAGTCTCATCCAAAATACGGTATTTCTGACAATGCTGCCTCCTTTCGTACTGACTCAATGAAGTGAAGAGCTTCCTCAGTTCTGACCCTATGGAAGTTCAGCACTCCCTCAGCACTCAGTATCCAACAGTACAACAATCCTTAGTACTGAACATGCAACAATGAAATGCTCCTCAGTACTGTACCTGTAGCACAATATTTCCCAAATGTTTTCCACTATGATCCCATCTTGAGACTTGAAACTATTATGACCCGTCATAAAGTGTAGCAGTGGAGGAGAAGGCCTATTCCAGCTTGGGAGCAGGAGGGGGTCAGCCATTGCTGACTCAGATAGTGCAGTGTCAAAATTTCAGCTTCAACCCTCCACTTTGGAAAGCCATACTCAATGGGCATCACACCCTTAGCACAGAACATCGATGGTACAGTGCTCCCTCAGTAATGTCTCTCCAACAGTGCCGCATTCTTTTATTGCTGCCTTTCCAACACTTCTATGCTCCTTTAAAACTGTCCCTCTAACAGGATAGCCCTCCTTTAATATTGCCCCTCTAACAGCTCAGCATCTCTCAGTACTGATCGCCAGTAGCACAGAGCTGCTTTAGTTCTACTCCTCTGAGAATGCAGCATTGCCTCAATACTGACCTCCTGACAAAGCAGCCCACATTCAGTACTAACCGTCTGCCAATACAGCATTCCAACATTAATTCGTTGTCAACAGTACAATACTTCCAGTACTAGCTTATTGGCAGTACTGCACTCTCCCAGTGCCACACCAGGAGCTTCAGTTTGGATTGTATACAGTTATCTGTGGAGGGAGACTCAAAGTGAGTCCTTGAATCCCTAAGTCCTGCTTGGTACCAATGCTTTCACAGTTAACATTTAAATACCTAGATAATCTCTCCTCATGTCATCTTTGGTTCTTTTGCCAATTGTCTCACTTGTGTCACCTGTCGTTACTGACTCTGCCATAGGAATCAGTTATTACTTATTTACTCTAGCAAAACCCATCATGATTTTGAACATTTCTATTGAATCTTCCAAAGCATTTTCTGCCCTAGAAAGAATAATCCCAGCTTTTCTGGCATCTGCATAGAACTGAAGCATGTAATCCATGATACCATTCTAGTAAATCTCCTTTCTACCTTTTTCATAGCTTCAGCATCCTTCCTGAAGCATTGTTGCCAGAACTGAACACTAAACTTCAGTCAGGATCTAATTAATGTCTTAAAAAGGTATACTACAACTTTCTTGTTTTCTGCTGTTGGATAATATAAATGAAAAACATGCTGTTTAAACGTTTCTTGTTGTTCATGAATCGGTCATGGACATCACTGGCCAGGCCAGCATTTATTGCTCCTCTCGATTTGCCCTTGAGAGGGTGGCGGTGAGCTGCCTTCTTGAACTGCTGCAGTCCATAAGGTTCAGGTAAACTTACAATGCTCTGAGACAGAGAATTCCATGATTATGACCCAACAACACTGGAGGAATAGTAACACATTTCCAAATTACGATGGTGAGTGCATTGAAGGGGAACTTGCAGGTGGTGGCGTTCCCTTATGTCTGCTGCCCTTGTCCTGACGGTAGATGCTAATTGTGGTCATTGTAACAAAGTCAGGCAGGTGGGCCTCATAGAATATGAGTTCACTGACTGGGGCTGATAATTAGGTCCAATCAGGGAGCTCTCGGTGACAGATATAAACAGGAGTGTTACAGACATCCTATTCATTCTAAGAGCTGGATTGGTGTTGATGGACTCCCCACATGTAAACAAAGGGTGACTTGGTGACAGGACACCAGCTGCTGTAGTTATTTCAGTAATAGTCATGGGTATGGAAAGTGCTGTCTAAGGTTCTTTGGTGAATTTCTGCTGTGCATCTTGGTAGATAGTACACACTGCTACTACTGAGTGTTAGTGGTGGTGGGGGTGGATGCTAGTGGATATGGTGCCAATCAAGGAGGGTCCTTTGCTCTGGATGGTGTCAAGCTTTTTGAGTTTTGTTGGAGCTGCTGTCATGCAGCTAAGCATGGAGTATTCCATTATACTTTTTACTTGTTCCCTGTAGATGGTGGTAGGCTTGGGTAGTCAGGAGGCAAATTATTTGCTGCAGAATTCTGAGCCTCTACCCTGCTCTTGTAGCCACTGTAATTATATGGCTAGTCCAATTCTGTTTCCGATCAGTGGTAACCCCCAAGACATTGACAGTAGCATCATTGACAGTAACATCATTGACATTCAATGTTTGAATTCAATGCAAACACTGAATGTTTAAAACTGATTATTTTTGGAAAGTTCAATTCAAAAATTTCTATAACTAAAATAAATCATCAAGGGCTCTGATTGAAAGAAATGGGTAAGAAACTGCAAATCCATTTTCAAAACAAAAACATCTTTAACAAATCCACAATTCTAATTATATCTAGGAGTATCTTAGAATCCTGTTATGTTAAGTTTCTTGTGCCCACAGTGCTTCTCAACCTTACCAGTGCAAGAACTGCACCTCAATCAGGCGGCTTTCTGGAGCTTGGCAACAGACAAGGGTGGCGCAGTGGTAGTATGGCGCACTGACGTCTACATCGCCGAGGCCAAACGCCAACTCTCCGACACCACCTCCTACCGCCCCCTCGATCATGGCCCCACACCCGAGCACCAAACCATCATCTCCAACACCATTCATGACCTCATCACCTCAGGGGACCTCCCACCCACAGCCTCCAACCTCATTGTTCCCCAACCCCCCACGGCCCGTTTCTATCTCCTTCCCAAAATCCACAAACCTGCCTGCCCTGGTCGACCCATCATCTCAGCCTGCTCCTGCCCCACCGAACTCATCTCCACCTATCTGGACTCCATTTTCTCCCCTTTGGTCCAGGAACTCCCCACCTACGTCTGTGACACCACCCACGCCCTCCACCTCCTCCAGGACTTCCAATTACCTGGCCCCCAACAAATCATTTTCACCATGGACGTCCAGTCCCTATACACCTGTATTCCGCACGCAGATGGCCTCAAGGCTCTCCGCTTCTTCCTGTCCCGCAAGCCCGACCAGTCCCCCTCCACCGACACCCTCATCCACCTAGCCGAACTCGTCCTCACCCTCAACAACTTCTCTTTCGATTCCTCCCACTTCCTGCAGACTAAGGGGGTGGCCATGGGCACCCGCATGGGCCCCAGCTATGCCTGCCTCTTTGTAGGTTACGTGGAACAGTCCCTCTTCCGCACCTACACAGGCCCCAAACCCCACCTCTTCCTCCGTTACATTGATGACTGTATCGGCGCCACCTCTTGCTCCTCAGAGGAGCTCGAACAGTTCATCCACTTCACCAACACCTTCCACCCCAACCTTCAGTTCACCTGGGCCATCTCCAGCACATCCCTCACGTTCCTGGACCTCTCAGTCTCCATCTCAGGCAACCAGCTTGTAACTGATGTCCATTTCAAGCCCACCGACTCCCACAGCTACCTAGGATACACCTCCTCCCTCCCACCCTCCTGCAAAAATTCCATCCCCTATTCCCAATTCCTCTGCCTCCGCCGCATCTGCTCCCACGATGAGGCATTCCACTCCCGCACATCCCAGATGTCCAAGTTCTTCAAGGACCGCAACTTTCCCCCCACAGTGGTCGAGAACGCCCTTGACCACGTCTCCCGCATTTCCCGCAACACATCCCTCACACCCCGCCCCCGCCACAACCGCCCAAAGAGGATCCCCCTCATTCTCACACACCACCCCACCAACCTCCGGATACAACGCATCATCCTCCGACACTTCCGTCATCTACAATCCCACCCCACCACCCAAGACATTTTTCCATCCCCACCTCTGTCTGCTTTCTGGAGAGACCACTCTCTCCATGACTCCCTTGTTCGCTCCACATTGCCCTCCAACCCCACCACACCCGGCACCTTCCCCTGCAACCGCAGGAAATGCTACACTTGCCCCCACACCTCCTCCCTCATCCCTATCCAAGGACCCAAGATGACTTTCCACATTAAGCAGAGGTTCACCTGCACATCTGCCAATGTGGTATACTGCATCCACTGTACCCGGTGTGGCTTCCTCTACATTGGGGAAATCAAGCAGAGGCTTGGGGACCGCTTTGCAGAACACCTCCGCTCGGTTCGCAATAAACAACTGCACCTCCCAGTCGCAAACCATTTCCTCTCCACCTCCCATTCTTTAGGTGACATGTCCATCATGGGCCTCCTGCAGTGCCACAATGATGACACCCGAAGGTTGCAGGAACAGCAACTCATATTCCGCTTGGGAACCCTGCAGCCCAATGGTATCAATGTGGACTTCACCAGCTTCAAAATCTCCCCTTCCCCCACCGCATCCCAAAATCAGCCCAGTTTGTCCCCTCCCCCCACTGCACCACACAACCAGCCCAGCTCTTCCCCTCCACCCACTGCATCCCAAAACCAGTCCAACCTGTCTCTGCCTCCCTAACCTGTTCTTCCTCTCACCCATCCCTTCCTCCCACCCCAAGCCGCACCTCCATCTCCTACCTACCAACCTCATCCCACCTCCTTGACCTGTCTGTCTTCCCTGGACTGACCTATCCCCTCCCTTCCTCCCCACCTACACTCTCCTCTCCACCTAGCTTCCTTTCTCTCCATCTTCGGTCCGCCTCCCCCTCTCTCCCTATTTATTCCAGAACCCTCACCCCATCCCCCTCTCTGATGAAAGGTCTAGGCCCGAAACGTCAGCTTTTGTGCTCCTGAGATGCTGCTTGGCCTGCTGTGTTCATCCAGCCTCACATTTCATTATCTTGTTACTTTTACTTTTCTGGTTTCAGTTCCTTTGTCTTTCAGTTAGCAGCACATCTGTTCTAGGCATATGTTTTGTTCCTTTGTTCCCTTTTCTCTATACCCTTTGGCCTTGGAGGACTATACTTTTTGTCATTAAATCTCTCCTGTTTTTGATCTTATCATACACTTTCCTTTGTCATTGTCCTGCCCATCTCTTGCTTAAAACTGATTAACTGTTTTAAGTTCTGCTGAAAGGCTGCAGACTTGACATTTGAACTCAGTTTCTCTATGTAGACAGACACTGTCTAATCTGCTGTGATTTTTTTTCCTGAACAAAAGCATAAGTTGCTGGAAAAGCTCAGCAAGTCTGGTAGCATCTGTGGGGGAAAAAAAAATCAGAGTTAACATTTTGGGTTTGCTGACCCTTCCTCAGACCTGGACACTGTTTTGGACTCAATGTTAACTCTGATTTTTGTCTTCACAACTACTTGCAGACCTGCTGAGCTTTTCCAGCAACTCTTGTTTTTGTTCCTTATTTACAGCATCTGCAGTTCTTTCAGTAATTTTTTCCAATGTTTTCATTTGGCATTAGTATCTCTATAGTCTGAGAGAGCTGATTTAGTTACAAACTCATACAGGCAGTTACCATGATAAATATGGGTGTAAATAAGAGTTCATCATTGAACCATAAAAGAAGCATGGAATTTAAAGACCCTATATTGATCAGAAGGCAGTTTCTAAGCCAGAAGTTTGGTTCAGCATGAAGGTGAAGGGTCTGCATGACGACATTAATGGAATAGTATAGTCAAAATCCATTAACCCTAAGAGCACATTAGAATTTGGTTTTGATTAATTCATTACGTTATATTTATAGGTCAGTATTTGTTGTCCATTCCCAATTGCCTTTGATAAGGTCATAGTGAGTTATTTTTTGAACCACTAAGGTCCATTTTGATAGGTATGAATTCCAGGACCTTGAACCAGTGACAGTGAAGGTACAGTGACAGAATTTTAAGGCAGGACGTTGTGTGGTTTGGAGGGAAACTTCTAGATGTGGTGGTCCCATTGGCTACTGCCTTGTGGTCATAGGTTTGGAGGTGTTGCTGAAGAAACATTGGCATTAGTGCCGAGCATTTTGTAGATGGTAAACTCCTCTGTTAATGGAGCAAGTTAATGTTTAAGATAGTCAATGGATTCTTGACCATGTAGCTGTTTGATCCTGGATAGTGTTGTGCTTCTTGAGTATTGTTGGAGCTGCCATCATCCACGCAAGTTCAGAAGATTGAATCACAATCCTGACTTGTCTTGTGGACAAGCTTTGGAGAATCAAGAGGTGAGTTACTGAAGAATTCCTTGCCTCAGACTTCCTCTTACATCCAAAGAACTTAGATGGTTGGTCCAGCTCCAATTAGTGGTGATAGCTTCCAGGTTAACTGTTGGGTGGGATTCACCTATGGTAGCATCTCTTGAACACCAGGGGAAAGATGGCCAAATTCTCCCTTTATATTCTTGCATGGGATGTGGGCTCTGCTGGGTGGGTTAACATTTATTGCCCACCTTTAATTCCACAAAGGGCACTTAAGAGTCAATCATGTTGTTGCTTCTTTGTTGTAATAATTGTTGGTGGCAGTGCTGTTTATCTGGCACTTATATGGAAATGTTACTTGCTACATATCAACCCAAGCCTGAATGTTTTTTGGAACTTGCTGTAAGGTGGCACAAATTGGATCTTTGAGATCTGTGGGTGAGATGTACATCCCTGTAAAGCAAATTCAAATTAAAGGGTTAGTCCACAGATGGAACCTGCAGGATTTCAGGATGGGCAATCCAATGGAGCAGGGCAGTACTGAACCTCAAAGAAGTTTCAAAAAAACAAAGAACTGCAGATGATGGAGATCTGAAACAAAAACAGAAATTGCTGGTGAAACTCAGCAAGTCTGGAAGCATTTATTGAATAGTTCCAATGAAGAGTCAATGGAGTCAAAGCATTAACTTTGCTTTTTCCCCACAGATGCTACTTTACCTGCTGAGTTTTGCCAGCAATTTCTGTTTTTGTTTTAATAATGCTGAATTGAAATTACTACTATACAGTTAGGAGCAGGATTGAGGGACAGATATTTCCCCAACAATTGGAGGAAGCGGTCTACTGCTATTGTCAAGAAGGTGTGGTTGGAGGCAACAGAGAAGATGAGCAACAGGAACATTGTGATCAGATCATAGCTGCAGTGGTTTAATAACTTAATGAGATCAGGAAAAGTATCGACATCTACTGATTCATCGTCACCTTGTACTGCAATCCCTGCCCCTTCCCAGGCTCTTGGTAAGTGTTTCCCATCACATTATGCCTCAAACCTGTTCAAATGTCAGTAAGACCCAGTCTTCACATTCTATTTTTTCAACAACTACTCCATTTATCCATCTACTAGAGTCATTCATTGCAATTCTTATGCTCTATGTTTATCTGTCTTGGAGATCACCACATAGATGATCCTGCATCCACTGGGTAAATGCTTAATAGTAACTCAAACCGAGTTCGTTTATTCAACCCCTGTAGGTAAAAATTGTGCAAAATAAAAGGGAGGGAAACAGGACTGGCTTGGACTGACAAATAAAAATTGAATTAGTGATGCAGAGCATGAGGGTCAGGAGATAAATGGTATACCCATATTCCTACCTGACAAAGATGGCAAGATAGGGAACTCAGGGGTAGCTAGAGACAGAACTACAAATAAAATCAAGAACTGCAGATGCTGAAAATCCAAAAAAAAATCAAATTCTGGAAAAAATCAGCAGGTCTAGCAGCACCTGTGGAGAGAAAGCAGAGTCAATGTTTTAGATCCAGTGGCCCTTCTTCAGAACCTGTGAGATTTTACAGCAATTTCTGTTTCTGTGACAGAATGGCAAACATCTTTAACACATATATCTTGACTTTATTTCAGCAATCAATAAACTAAGAGCACAATGAATCTGATGATTGTCAAGACTGTGACTTTTCCATGACTATATCATATCCCTTTCTTTTGCCTTCTCGGGTCTACATATGTGTATCAATGTCATAGGATTTATGAAAATAATTCATCACAGGACCAAGGACCTGAGAGTGCACTGTCATAGGTCATGCAACTATAAATCAGTGTAAATTCTCCCACTTTGGTGGTTCTAAGTGGAGAAGTCTGATTTTTGCATGGTGCTTTACACTACACAAGTGAACACGAATAGACAGTGGTGGCAGGGAGACTTTGTGTTGGGTTCTCCAAACCTTTCCAAGCTCTATTCAGCTGGACAGAGATGCTGAAACCTGAGGAGTATCATTGAGAAGAAAATGCCAATAGTCCATTTGCAAATTATCCAGGTACTGACGGCATCCGACAATAAGGGAGAGGTTGGACAAGTTCATCTAGATTACTAAGGGATTCGTAGTGTAGATTATTGTGAAACTGTCCATCTTGTCCTGCTCCATGAAGCTCCAAGCATGACTCTAAAATAGCTCATGCCTGCCATGGCTACAGTCTTGCAGACTTTGGAAGCCAATTGATCTTAAAACAGGCTGGCAGGTATCTATAACTCTGCAACAAGTCACTGTACTGCAGTAATCTAGTATGTGGCAAAGCAGAGAGAATGTGGTGCAGATCCAGGAGAGAGATGATAAGGGAAAGAAGACTTGGACGTGGAAAATCCAGTCAAAGTACATCCATTTCTCTTATCAATCCCTTAAGCACCGGGCTGGGTTGCTACATTTCTTGATAACTGTGAATGCCCCAGTTCAGGTGGAGAAGCCTTTAGCAGCGCCATCACAATTGCCAAAAAAGGGTCGTCAGTCCACTAAAACATCTAAGCAGCCAGAGTAGACATATGATAATAAAGTGTGAAGCTGGATGAACACAGCAGGCCAAGCAGCATCTCAGGAGCACAAAAGCTGACGTTTCGGGCCTAGACCCTTCATCAGACATATGAGCAGCTTCTGTCTATCTCTGCCGAAGCCACATGGAACACACCAGACAGAAGCAGTAGGAAATACAAGCTGAAGACACTGTAATTCACTAAGGGTTTACAAATGACTGACAATGTTTGTTCTTCCATTTCCTTTATTTATAAGGCCACATAAAATGTATTGATAAACACAATATTCATGTCTTGATCAGCATTCAATCCCAAATTCTCACTTACTTTTTCATATTCCATAATCAATGGCATTAATGGCTTGTGCTGGGCAGTGGATGTATAGTTGAAGCACTGTTTAATACAAAGGAATGAGAAGTGAAGGGTTGGGTACTGATGGTGGGAGCGACAATAAAGTTTCACTAATTATGTGCCACATTAGGTGATCTGTGACAATATTAGGAATCCTGAGGAGCAATGTCAGTGGATGGTCTGCTGGTGGGTGGCCATTTTCAATCCTACCTCTTCTCAAAGTACTCACTGGAAAAGGGAACGGTGAGCCCTTATATCCTTCTCCACCTGCATTTCTCTGCCACTCAATGTTGTGAAGCATGCTGTCTGCCACTTTCATTCTGGATCTGATAAGGGTTGATCAATGCTTCAAGAACTATCTGGTCAATTGAAGCACATTATAATAACTCGTCCAATGCTCGGGCTCTTGCGGTACAGTGGGAGTGTTCCTATTTCAGAGTGAGGAGACCTGGGTTTCAATCCCATCTGGTCTACAGGTGTGTAATAACATTTCTGAACAGGATGATTAGAAAACATCTAACTTGCTAAATGACACACCTGACGTTTATATGCCTGATGTTGATGGGGTTCCTCACAGGTTTCATGAGGCAAGTTTGCAAGGAGTCTCTCTTCTCTTCTACAGTCAAACTTTGACTCTGCTATGTGGTACAATAGCCTCTGAGATGTTGGACTGCTGAAGAATGAAAGTATCAGGTCAGTTCTCAAGGCTTCTGGATTAGAACTGCATTGATTCCCTCTTGTATTTGTACAGATACTGTGCAGTGAGAGATAAATATTCTCATAAACACCCCCGGATGTTGTAGCAGTGTTACAATAGCCATGTGAATATAGCTGATGTTGTAATAGGGTAATCCAACCATCGGGGTGAATCTAAGTGTCTGCACATTCTGGTCAGTGTCACCATGAAAGAAGTTTACAACATTATTAGTCCTGGCAAACAACCCCTCAGTCAACCTCATTTGTGGGCTGTCCACTAGGAAATCCTGGATATAAAGTCAGTAGCAAGAAAGGGTTTGGGAGTTGAAAGAGTTGAGGGAAGCAGTCACTTTGCCATCCACTGGCAAGGCCTTGACTCCTGGTCCAGCTGGGAGTAGGCCTTCCTCACTGAAACTGAGATATATTCCATCACCAGATATGACAAGCAATGGTGGCATGTGGCGGCACCATTCTTCCAAAAGATCAAAGAAGCTGACCATCTGTCCACAAACCCTGTGACATGTATAGTTCCTCCTGCAGGCTCAGGTACTTTCCCCAGCACATCTGTCCTGTGCAGAGTGTATTGCAACATATCATCACTGTCATGAACAGTGATGCTCACCTCTTCTAATGTTCTATTAATCATATCCATCCTGATCGTTTTGAAAATCACTAAAGTAGGAATTAGTTGTATTGCCACAAGCACTCCCAGTAAATATTTACTGAGATAAAAGCTGCCAAAAGTGAACTTTTATTCAGATTGGACAATAGATCTTTAAATATTCTGCACAATGATGTCCAGTTTGGGTTCTACCAGAGCCACTTAGTTTTAGTTCAGACATGGACAAAAGAGCTGAATTCCAGAGGTGAGATGTCAAGGCCACATTTGAGAGTGTGTGACATCAAGGAGTTCTTGCAAAATTGGAGTGCATGTGAATTGGGGAATAGCTGTTTGGAATCAAACCTGGCACATAAAAAGGTGGTTGTGGTTGTTGAAAGTTAGTCATTTCAGCTCCAGGACATCTCTTCAGAAGTAAAAACCAAAAGAACTGCGGATGCTGTAAATCAGCAACAAAACAAAGTTGCTGGAAAAGCCCAGCAGGTCTGGCAGCATTTGTGAAGGAAAAAACAGAGTTAGCATTTTGGGTCTGGTGACCCTTCCTCAGAGGCGTCACCGGACCCAAAATGTTAACTTTGTTTTTTGCCAGACCTGCTGGGCTTTTCCAGCAACTTTGCTTTTGTATCTCTTCAGGAGTTCCTCAGGGTAGTGTCCTGAGCCCAACCACCCTCAGCTCCATTATAAGGTCAGACGTGGGGAGGTCCATTGATGATTACACAATATTCAGCAGTCTTCAGTCACTGAAACAGTCCATGTCCCAATGCAGCACAATCTGGACCATATCCAGGCTGACAAGTGACAAGTAATATTTATGCCACACAAATGGTATGTCAATAATCATCTCCAATAAGAAACAATTTAAGCGCTGCCCCTTGATAGTCAATGGCATTACTATCACTAAATTCTCCACTATCAACATCCTGGGGGGTTACCATTGACAAGAAAATGAACTGCAATAGCCACATAAATATAGTGGCTACAAGAGCAGGTCAGAAGCTAGGACTCCTGCAGCAAGTAACTCACTCCTGACTCCCCGGAGCTTGTCCACCATCTACAACGCACAAGCGAGGAGTGTGATAGAATACTTTCCAGTTGGCTGGATGAGTGCAAGTCCAACTACATTCAAGCTTAACACCCTCCAGGATAAAGCAGCCCACTTGATTGGCACCACATCCACCACCAAATCTCAGTAGCAGCAATGTGCAGCATCCACAAGATGCATTGCAGAAAATCACCCAAGATAGTTAGAGAGCACCTTGCAAATCCACGATCATTACCATTTAGAAGGTCAAGGACGGCAGGTGCATGGAAACCAACTCCCTACGAGTTCCCTTCTTAGCCACTCATGGTCACAGAAATTTGAGGGTGCATACATGAGGATCAATGGTCGGCACAACATCGTGGGCTGAAGGGCCTGTTCTGTGCTGTACTGTTCTATGTTCTATGTTCTATATCACTGTAGCTTCAGTGTTGCTGTGCCAAAATTCTGGAATTTCCTCCCTTTTAGCATTGTGGTTCAATCTACAGCATACGGACTGCACAGCAGATCAAAGAAGCTCACCCCCATCTTCTCAAGGGCAATTAGGGAGGAAAAATAAATGCTGGCCCAGCCAGTGATGCTCACACCCTATGAGTGAATTTAAAAACCACTTTAACTGCTGTTCACTCTTCTCTCCATTTCCCTGGCCAGTTTGCTGAGTGTATGAAACTCTAAGCTACTTAAGTTAAATATGATGAAGTCAAGTTAAATGTAACCCGCATCTCAATAATTTCATTGAGATCATTATACAAGTAAATATCCTCCTGTGTGCAATAATTAAATCCCTAAAGTTGGTGAGTAGGTTTTTAACTGGAATCCAATCACACTTTGATTAACCCTTGAAGTGGGCATGTTCAACCCAGGTCTCCTGCTGGAACAGTGGGCACTTCTTTTAAAAAAAACTATTTTTCTAATAAACTTATTCAAGAATGTAATTACACATTTCTGGAGCAGGTAGGACTTGAACCCAAGCCTCTTAGTCTAAGGAAAGGGACACTAACCACTGCACCACAACAGCCTTCAAACATGCACTTTTCATGGCTCCATCCACTCCCAATGCACCTATTCCTTGCAGTTAAAATTCTTTTATGATTTTAAAGTAGAGATCGAATTACATGTAGCCACTTAATCCAGTTCATTCCACCTTAACCAGATCAAAAGATGACATTTATAGCACTCAAAGCTAAATGTTTAGCAGCATGTTGAAGCGAATTAATGAAGATGTAAACTGTGTCATTTTATAATAGCTCCTTCACTTTTCTCCCCAACAATGATGATACAAATTTTCCCAGCCATGTGCACGCATGATTGAAGAGTAGATAGATAAGGAAGAAGTTAAAAATGTTAAAATTAATTGTTATATTTTGACTTTGTGATAATTTCTGATTTGCCAATTCCTCTGAAAATGATCATAATTGTTTCTGATGCCTAATGTTTTCAAATGTAAGATTTTAAGAAAAACTATTACCCATGTTAGGAACATGGGTGTATTTTTGGAGCAGACTAATCATACTGGATTGAAAAGGATAGAGGTTTACAGTGACTATCTCACTGTCACTGTTACCTCCTACTGTTGGGGTTCAGAGAGTGCTATCCCTCATATGTTGATTCTTTTTAAGAGGGGTTTTCCAATTATTCTTGGGCGGTGGGTAGGAATCATTTTGGGAATGGGAGCGTGCCTCTCTGTTACTCCAGAGCTGTGGGTGGGGCGTGTCTGGAAAATGAGCTCCCAGTCACTCCAGGAGCAAAGAAGAAACATCTGATGCATCAGGTAGGTCTTTCACTGCCCACAACTTTGAATGTTCTTGCTCTTGCATAAACTCCACACATTCCTTTTCCTTTTTTTAACCCACTTCACTATAAACTCAGCTTAACCAGTACAGAAATGATTTTGGGGGCTTTGGACTATCTGGTTTTAGTACCCAGTTCCTTCAGTTCAAAGAGTAAAGATGGAATAACAGATAACAGCCCTAGTTCCTACTGGTCCCGGTATTTGAACTTACCATAAGCTGACACCCATCCGACTCCCACATCTTTGGCTTTTTGAATAGCCAGATCCATGCAAAAGTTGCCAACCACAGGTCCTATCAGGTTATTGCCATTTACCAATGCTGTAGCCACTGTTGACTTTTCAATTAAAGGCTCTCCATCCTTGGCACAAATTCCGGTCTCCAGGTCTTTCAAATAAATATCTGCAATACAGACAGACCAAGTGTGAGGATCGAATCCCTGACCTTTACCCTAGCCACTATACCGATCCAAATCCTGACCTAAGACTAACCTTAATATGTCATGGGAAGGCTGACTGAAATAATCTTATTGTTCACAAAAATGCCTCTCTTTGATATGACCCAAAATATGTTTCCAACCATAACCCAACCCATCTGTAACCTCAACACAACACACAAGCTGACAGCGAGATTCATTTCACTGACCCTAACCGTGATCTCAATGGTAACCCTAACACCAACCCTAAAGTTGTTCAATGCTGACCCTGAGAAGCTTCCAGTAATGTGCTTGTGTGAACAAATTTGATAAATTATAATTTCTTTATTGGATAGTGTGATAAATTGCTGTCTTGAGGTATGGGGTCACTGCTAACACCTGAGTTGCTGCCACAAGCTAGGAGAGGTTCTGCATTCTGCATAAATCGAGAGTGGGAGGTGAAGATCAGGAGAGCAATTCCCGACCATCTATTTGCTCTTTCAAAAATACACGGCCAAGAGAGAGAAACAAGTGAGTCAATGTAACAGTCCCCAATATCGCCCAGATCACTCATTACCCAGAACTCCATTCTCACACATTATTCCTCCTGTATTCTGATAAGCTAGCTCCCTCATCCCTCAGGTCCCCACTCTGATTTCCTAGGTTCCTCACTTCCCTGACACTCCATTCTAATACTCAATCTGCTGAATCTGATCTCGCAGACTCCCCCCATCATCATCCTATAGATCCTGATCCACCCAAGATCCTCCATACCTAGCTGACCTCACTAGGGCTGAATAGCCACCTCCTGTTCCTCTATTCAATGAAGCTGCTTCACAGCCAAAGTACTTTTTTTAAACTTTGATGTTTCTTTGCAAACAGCTATTAAACTATTGATGTAATAACAGGGAGTTGTCGAGAGCTGGATTCAGTCCAATTGTTCCATGACTGCAGATCCACACACCAAGCCTGTTGAGTCCATGGCTGTAATGTCCTCGATAATCTCCCTCCACCAAGACTTTAGCCAATGCTGAGCCATGGCTGCTCTGGGCGCCCACTGCTTTCATGCAACGTTCAATAAACTGATGCACGTCCGAACGGCTCACCAAGTATCTGAAACACATATCGCAAAATTCAACATTGATACGGGTTAAAACATTAGCAGATTATTCCATTCTATTCACAACAATGAACAGATTCAGCGCAGATACCTGGGGACTGCGGGCAGAGACTGAGGGACTGAGAAAATGGGGTCTAAGTGAAAACTGAGAAACAGGGACAGAGACTGGGGAGAAGATATTGAAGGGCAGAGACGGAGAAACTCAGGCTCAGAGATTGACGGACAGAGACTGAGACACAGAGATTGGAGGACTGAAACTGAGGGACAGAGACTGAGAAACAGAGAGTGAGGGACTGAGGCTGAGGGACTGAGATTGAGGGACAGTGACTGAGGGACTGAGAATGAAGGACTGAGACTGAGGAACTGAGATTGAGCGACTGAGACGGAGGGACTGAGACTGAGGGATTGAGGCTGAGAGACTGAGACTGAGGAACAGAGACTGAGGAACAGAGACTGTGGAACTGAGACTGAGGAACAGAGACTGAGGAACAGAGACTGTGGAACTGAGACTGAGGGACTGAGACTGAGGGATTGAGACTGAGGGATTGAGACTGAGGGATTGAGACTGAGGGACTGAAACTGTGCGACTGAGACTGACGGACTGTTATGGAGGGACCGAGACTGAGACTGATGAACACAGATTGAGGGACTGATACTGATGGACTGAGACTGAGGGATTGAGACTGACGGATTGAGACTGAGGGACTGAGACTGAGGAACAGAGATTGAGGGACAGAGACTGAGGGACAGAGACTGAGGGACTGACACTGAGGGACTGAGACTGAGGGACTGAGACTGAGGGACTGAGACTGAGGTACAGAGATTGAGGGACTGAGACTGAGGGACAGAGACTGAGGGACTGAAACTGAGGGATTGAGACTGAGGGATTGAGACTGAGGGACTGAAACTGTGCGACTGAGACTGACGGACTGTTATGGAGGGACCGAGACTGAGACTGATGAACACAGATTGAGGGACTGATACTGAGGGACTGAGACTGAGGGATTGAGACTGACGGCTTGAGACTGAGGAACTGAGACTGAGGGATTGAGACTGAGGGACTGAGACTGAGGAACAGAGATTGAGGAACAGAGACTGAGGGACAGAGACTGAGGGACAGAGACTGAGGGACTGAGACTGAGGTACAGAGATTGAGGTACAGAGATTGAGGGACTGAGACTGAGGGACAGAGACTGAGGGACTGAAACTGAGGGACTGAAACTGTGTGACTGAGACTGAGGGACTGGGACTGAGGGGCCGAGACTGAGACTGAGGAACACAGATTGAGGGACTGATACTGAGGGACTGAGACTGAGGAACAGAGACTGAGGGAGTGTGACTGAGGGATTGAGACTGAGGGACTGACACTGAGGGACTGACACTGAGGGACTGAGACTGTGGGATTGAGACTGAGGGATTGAGACTGAGGGATTGAGACTGAGGGACTGAGACTGAGGGATTGAGACTGAGGGACTGAGGCTGAGGGACTGAGGGAGGAACTGAGAGTGAGGAACAGAGACGGAGGGACTGAGACTGAGGAACAGAGACTGTGAAACTGAGACTGACGGACTGAGACTGAGGGAATGACAAAGAGGGAGTGAGACTGAGGAAACGAGACTGAGGGACCAAGACAGAGGGACCTAGACTCAGGGACGCAACTGAGGAACGCAGACTGAGGAACGTAGACTGAGGGACTGCGACTGAGGGACTGAGACTGAGGGACTGACACTGAGCGACCGAAACTGAGGGACTGAGACTGAGTGGACGAGACTGAGACAGAGGAACAGAGAATGAGGGACTGATACTGAGGGACTGAGACAGAGGAACAGAGACTGAGGAACAGAGACTGTGGGACTCAGACTGAGAAATAAAGATTGAGAGGAGAAACAGAGTGAGGGACTAAGACTGAGGAACAGAGATTGAAGGACTGAGACAGAGGGACTTAGACTGAGGGACTCAGGCTGAGGGACAGAGACTGAGGGACTGACACTGAGCGACTGAGACTGAGACTGAAGAACAGAGATTGAGGGACTGATACTGAACGACTGAGACTGAGACTGAGGAACAGAGATTGAGGGACTGATACTGAGGGACTGAGACTGAGACTGAAGAAAAGAGACTGAGGAACAGAGACTGTGAGACTCAGACTGAGAAACAAAGATCGTTGGACTGAGCCTGAGAAACAGAGAGTGTAGGGACTGAGACTGAGGAACAGAGAGTGAGGAACAGAGATTGAGGGACTGAGACTGAGGAGCAGAGATTGAGGGATTGAGACTGGGGGACTGCGACTGAGGGACTGCGACTGAGGGACTGCGACTGAGGGACTGCGACTGAGGGACTGAGACTGAGGGACTGATACTGAGGGACTGACACTGAGACTGAGGAACTGACACTGAGGGATTGACACTGAGTCTGAGGAACAGAGATTGAGGGACTGATACTGAGGGACAGAGATTGAGGGACAGAGAGTGAGGGACAGAGACGGAGGGACAGAGATTGAGAGACTGAGGCTGAGGGACTGAGACTGAGGGACTGAGACTGAGGGACTGAGACTGAGGGACTGAGGCTGAGGGACTGAGACAGAGGGATTGACACTGAGGGAGCGAGACTGAGACTGAGGAAAAGAGACTGAGGAACAGAGACTGTGAGATTCAGACTGAGAAACAATGATTGTTGGCCTGAGCCTGAGAAACAGTGAGTGGAGGGACTGAGACTGAGGAACAGAGATTGAGGGACTGAGACTGAGGAACAGAGATTGAGGGACTGAGACTGAGGGACTGCGACTGAGGTACTGAGACTGAGGGACTGACAATGTGGAAATGAGACTGAGGGACTGACACTGAGGGACTGACACTGAGGGACTGACAGTGAGACTGAGAAACTGGCAGTGAGGGACTGACACTGAGACTAAGGAACAGAGATTGAGGGACTGAGACTGAGGGACTGAGACTGAGGGACAGAGACTGAGGGACAGATACTGAGGGACAGATACTGAGGGACTGATACTGAGGAACCGAGACTGCGTGACTGGGACTGAGGGACCGAGACTGAGACTGAGGAACACAGATTGAGGGACTGATACTGAGGGACTGAGACTGAGGAACAGAGACTGAGGGAGTGTGACTGAGGGATTGAGACTTAGGGACTGACACTGAGGGACTGAGACTGCGGGATTGAGACTGAGGGATTGAGACTGAGGGATTGAGACTGAGGGACTGAGACTGAGGGATTGAGACTGAGGGATTGAGACTGAGGGACTGAGGCTGAGGGACTGAGGGAGGAACTGAGAGTGAGGAACAGAGACGGAGGGACTGAGACTGAGAAACAGAGACTGTGGAACTGAGACTGAGGGACTGAGACTGAGGGAATGACAAAGAGGGAGTGAGACTGAGGAAACGAGACTGAGGGACCGAGACAGAGGGACCCAGACTCAGGGACGCAACTGAGGAACGCAGACTGAGGGACTGAGGCTGAGGGACAGAGATTGAGGGACTGAGGCTGAGGGACGAGGGCTGAGGAACAGAGGCTGAGGGACTGCGACTGAGGGACTGAGACTGAGGGACTGACACTGAGCGACCGAGACTGAGGGACTGAGACTGAGTGACCGAGACTGAGACAGAGGAACAGTGAATGAGGGACTGATACTGAGGGACTGAGACAGCGGAACAGAGACTGAGGAACAGAGACTGTGGGACTCAGACTGAGAAATAAAGATTGAGAGGAGAAACAGAGTGAGGGACTAAGACTGAGGAACAGAGATTGAAGGACTGAGACGGAGGGACTTAGACTGAGGGACTCAGGCTGAGGGACAGAGACTGAGGGACTGAGACTGAGCGACTGAGACTGAGACTGAAGAACAGAGATTGAGGGACTGATACTGAGCGACTGAGACTGAGACTGAAGAACAGAGATTGAGGGACTGATACTGAGGGACTGAGACTGAGACTGAAGAAAAGAGACTGAGGAACAGAGACTGTGAGACTCAGACTGAGAAACAAAGATCGTTGGACTGAGCCTGAGAAACAGAGAGTGTAGGGACTGAGACTGAGGAACAGAGAGTGAGGAACAGAGATTGAGGGACTGAGACTGAGGAGCAGAGATTGAGGGATTGAGACTGGGGGACTGCGACTGAGGGACTGCGACTGAGGGACTGCGACTGAGGGACTGCGACTGAGGGACTGAGACTGAGGGACTGATACTGAGGGACTGACACTGAGACTGAGGAACTGACACTGAGGGATTGACACTGAGTCTGAGGAACAGAGATTGAGGGACTGATACTGAGGGACAGAGATTGAGGGACAGAGAGTGAGGGACAGAGACGGAGGGACAGAGATTGAGAGACTGAGGCTGAGGGACTGAGGCTGAGGGACTGAGGCTGAGGGACTGATACTGAGGGACTGACACTGAGACTGAGGAACTGACACTGAGGGATTGACACTGAGTCTGAGGAACAGAGATTGAGGGACTGATACTGAGGGACAGAGATTGAGGGACAGAGAGTGAGGGACAGAGACGGAGGGACAGAGATTGAGAGACTGAGGCTGAGGGACTGAGACTGAGGGACTGAGACTGAGGGACTGAGACTGAGGGACTGAGGCTGAGGGACTGAGACAGAGGGATTGACACTGAGGGAGCGAGACTGAGACTGAGGAAAAGAGACTGAGGAACAGAGACTGTGAGATTCAGACTGAGAAACAAAGATTGTTGGCCTGAGCCTGAGAAACAGTGAGTGGAGGGACTGAGACTGAGGAACAGAGATTGAGGGACTGAGACTGAGGAACAGAGATTGAGGGACTGAGACTGAGGGACTGCGACTGAGGTACTGAGACTGAGGGACTGACAATGTGGAAATGAGACTGAGGGACTGACACTGAGGGACTGACACTGAGGGACTGACAGTGAGACTGAGAAACTGGCAGTGAGGGACTGACACTGAGACTAAGGAACAGAGATTGAGGGACTGAGACTGAGGGACTGAGACTGAGGGACAGAGACTGAGGGACAGAGACTGAGGGACAGATACTGAGGGACAGATACTGAGGGACTGATACTGAGGAACCGAGACTGCGTGACTGGGACTGAGGGACCGAGACTGAGACTGAGGAACACAGATTGAGGGACTGATACTGAGGGACTGAGACTGAGGAACAGAGACTGAGGGAGTGTGACTGAGGGATTGAGACTTAGGGACTGACACTGAGGGACTGAGACTGCGGGATTGAGACTGAGGGATTGAGACTGAGGGATTGAGACTGAGGGACTGAGACTGAGGGATTGAGACTGAGGGATTGAGACTGAGGGACTGAGGCTGAGGGACTGAGGGAGGAACTGAGAGTGAGGAACAGAGACGGAGGGACTGAGACTGAGAAACAGAGACTGTGGAACTGAGACTGAGGGACTGAGACTGAGGGAATGACAAAGAGGGAGTGAGACTGAGGAAACGAGACTGAGGGACCGAGACAGAGGGACCCAGACTCAGGGACGCAACTGAGGAACGCAGACTGAGGGACTGAGGCTGAGGGACAGAGATTGAGGGACTGAGGCTGAGGGACGAGGGCTGAGGAACAGAGGCTGAGGGACTGCGACTGAGGGACTGAGACTGAGGGACTGACACTGAGCGACCGAGACTGAGGGACTGAGACTGAGTGACCGAGACTGAGACAGAGGAACAGTGAATGAGGGACTGATACTGAGGGACTGAGACAGCGGAACAGAGACTGAGGAACAGAGACTGTGGGACTCAGACTGAGAAATAAAGATTGAGAGGAGAAACAGAGTGAGGGACTAAGACTGAGGAACAGAGATTGAAGGACTGAGACGGAGGGACTTAGACTGAGGGACTCAGGCTGAGGGACAGAGACTGAGGGACTGAGACTGAGCGACTGAGACTGAGACTGAAGAACAGAGATTGAGGGACTGATACTGAGCGACTGAGACTGAGACTGAAGAACAGAGATTGAGGGACTGATACTGAGGGACTGAGACTGAGACTGAAGAAAAGAGACTGAGGAACAGAGACTGTGAGACTCAGACTGAGAAACAAAGATCGTTGGACTGAGCCTGAGAAACAGAGAGTGTAGGGACTGAGACTGAGGAACAGAGAGTGAGGAACAGAGATTGAGGGACTGAGACTGAGGAGCAGAGATTGAGGGATTGAGACTGGGGGACTGCGACTGAGGGACTGCGACTGAGGGACTGCGACTGAGGGACTGCGACTGAGGGACTGAGACTGAGGGACTGATACTGAGGGACTGACACTGAGACTGAGGAACTGACACTGAGGGATTGACACTGAGTCTGAGGAACAGAGATTGAGGGACTGATACTGAGGGACAGAGATTGAGGGACAGAGAGTGAGGGACAGAGACGGAGGGACAGAGATTGAGAGACTGAGGCTGAGGGACTGAGGCTGAGGGACTGAGGCTGAGGGACTGATACTGAGGGACTGACACTGAGACTGAGGAACTGACACTGAGGGATTGACACTGAGTCTAAGGAACAGAGATTGAGGGACTGATACTGAGGGACAGAGATTGAGGGACAGAGAGTGAGGGACAGAGACGGAGGGACAGAGACTGAGGAACCAAAACTGAGGAACCGAGACTGAAGGACTGAGACTGAGGGGCCGAGACTGACGGACCGAGACTGAGGGTTTGAGACTGAGGGACCCAGACTGAGGGACAGAGAGTGGGGAACAGAGACTGAGGGACTGAGACTGAGCGACTGAGACTGAGGAACAGAGATTGAGGGACTTAGAGGGAGGGACTGAAACTGTGCGACTGAGACTGAGAGACTGAGGGAGGGACAGAGACTGAGGAACAGAGACTGAGGAACAGAGACTGAGGAACTGACACTGAGGAACTGACACTGAGGGAATGACACTGAGGAACTGAGACTGAGGGACTGATACTGAGGGGCTGATACTGAGGGACTGATACTGAGGGACTGATACTGAGGGACTGATACTGAGGGACTGACACTGAGACTGAGGTACTGATACTGAGGGACTGAGACTGAGGGACAGACACTGAGGGACTGACACTGAGACTGAGGAACTGACACTGAGACTGAGGAACAGAGATTGAGGGATTGAGACTGAGGGACAGAGACAGAGGGACAGAGACTGAAGGACTGACACTGAGACTGAGGAACTGACACTGAGGGATTGACACTGAGACTGAGGAACAGAGATTGAGGGACTGAGACTGAGGGACTTAGACTGAGGGACTGAGGCTGAGGGACTGAGACAGAGGGACTGACACTGAGGGAGCGAGACTGAGACTGAGGAAAAGAGACTGAGGAACAGGGACTGTGAGATTCAGACTGAGAAACAAAGATTGTTGGCCTGAGCCTGAGAAACAGAGAGTGGAGGGACTGAGACTGAGGAACAGAGATTGAGGGACTGACACTGAGGAACAGAGATTGAGGGACTGAGACTGAGGGACTGCGACTGAGGTACTGAGACTGAGGGACTGACACTGTGGAACTGAGACTGAGGGACTGACACTGAGAGACTAACAGTGAGACTGAGAAACTGGCAGTGAGGGACTGACACTGAGACTGAGGAAGAGAGATTGAGGGACTGAGGCTGAGGGACTGAGACTGAGGGACAGACACTGAGGGACAGAGACTGAGGGACTGATACTGAGGAACCGAGACTGAGTGACTGAGACAGAGGGACTGATACTGAGGAACCGAGACTGAGGGACTGAGACGGAGGGACTGAGGGACGGACACTAAGGGACTGACACTGAGACTGAGGAACTGAAACTGAGGGATTGACACTGAGACTGAGGAACAGAGATTGAGGGACAGAGATTGAGGGACAGAGATTGAGGGACAGAGATTGAGGGACAGAGACGGAGGGACAGAGACTGAGGGACAGAGACTGAGGGACCGAGACTGAGGGGCCGAGACTGAGGGGCCGAGACTGAGGGGCCGAGACTGAGGGAGCGAGACTGAGGGACTGAGACCTAGGGACCCAGACTGAGGGACAGAGACTGAGGGACAGAGATTGAGGGACTGAGGCTGAGGGACGGGGGCTGAGGAACTGAGACTGAGGGACTGACACTGAGCGACCGAGACTGAGGGACTGAGACTGAATGACCGAGACTGAGACAGAGGAACAGAGATTGAGGGGCTGATACTGAGGGACTGAGACTGAGGAACAGAGACTGAGGAACAGAGACTGTGGGACTCAGACTGAGAAACAAAGATTGAGAGGAGAAACAGAGTGAGGGACTATGACTGAGGAACAGAGATTGAGGGACTGAGACTGAGGGACTTAGACTGAGGGACTGAGACTGAGGAAGTGACACTGAGGGACTGACACTGAGGGCCTGACGGTGAGACTGAGGAACTGGCAGTGAGGGACTGCTACTGAGGGACTGACACTGAGACTGAGGAACAGAGATTGAGGGACTGATACTGAGGGACTGAGACTGAGGAACAGAGAGTGAGGAACTGAGACTGAGGGACCGAGACTGAGGGACCGAGACTGAGGGACTGAGACACAGGGACAGAGATTGAGGGACTGAGACTGAGGGACCGAGACTGGTACTGAGGGACTGAGACAGAGACTGAGGAACAGAGACTGAGGGACTCAGACTGCGAAACAAAGATTGAGGGATTCAGACTCAGAAACAGAGACTGAGGAACAGAGACTGAGGAACAGAGACTGAGGGACTGACACTGAGGGTTTGAGACTGAGGAATTGAGACTGAGGGACTGAGACTGAGGGACTGAGACTGAGGGACTGACACTGTGGAACTGAGACTGAGGAAGTGACACTGAGGGACTGACACTGAGGGACTGACAGTGAGACTGAGGAACTGGCAGTGAGGGACTGATACTGAGGGACTGACACTGAGACTGAGGAACAGAGATTGAGGGACTGATACTGAGGGACTGAGACTGAAGAACAGAGACTATGGGACTCAGACTGAGAAACAAAGATTGAGGGATTCAGACTCAGAAACAGAGACTGAGGGACTCAGACTGCGAAACAAAGATTGAGGGATTCAGACTCAGAAACAGAGACTGAGGAACAGAGACTGAGGGACTGACACTGAGGGTTTGAGACTGAGGGATTGAGACTGAGGGACTGAGACTGAGGAACAGAGATTGAGGAACTGAGACTGAGGGACTGAGACTGAGCGAGAGAGACTGAGAGACTGATACTGAAGAACCGAGACTGAGGGACCAAGACTCAGGAACAGATACTGAGGGACTGAGACTGAAGAACAAAGGCTGTGGGACTCAGACTGAGAAACAAAGATTGAGAGGAGAAACAGAGAGAGAGGGACGAAGACTGAGGAACAGAGATTGAGGGACTGAGATGGAGCGACTTAGACTGAGGGACTTAAACTGAGGGACTGAGACTGAGGGACTGAGACTGAGGGACTGATACTGAGGGACTGAGACAGCGGAACAGAGACTGAGGAACAGAGACTGAGGAACAGAGACTGTGGGACTCAGACTGAGAAATAAAGATTGAGAGGAGAAACAGAGTGAGGGACTAAGACTGAGGAACAGAGATTGAAGGACTGAGATGGAGGGACTTAGACTGAGGGACTCAGGCTGAGGGACAGAGACTGAGGGACTGACACTGAGCGACTGAGACTGAGACTGAAGAACAGAGATTGATGGGCTGATACTGAGCGACTGAGACTGAGACTGAAGAACAGAGATTGAGGGACTGATACTGAGGGACTGAGACTGAGACTGAAGAAAAGAGACTGAGGAACAGAGACTGTGAGACTCAGACTGAGAAACAAAGATCGTTGGACTGAGCCTGAGAAACAGAGAGTGTAGGGACTGAGACTGAGGAACAGAGAGTGAGGAACAGAGATTGAGGGACTGAGACTGAGGAGCAGAGATTGAGGGATTGAGACTGAGGGACTGCGACTGAGGTACTGACACTGAGGGACTGACACTGAGGGACTGACACTGAGACTGAGGAACTGAGACGGAGGGACTGAGACTGAGGGACTGACACTGACCTACTGACACTGAGACTGAGGAACAGAGAGTGAGGAACTGAGACTGAGGGACTGCGACTGAGGGACTGAGACTGAGGGACTGAGACTGAGGGACTGAGACTGAGGAACTGAGGCTGAGGGACAGAGGTTGAGGAACAGAGACTGAGGGACTGAGACTGAGGGACTGAGACTGAGCGACCGAGACTGAGGGACTGACATTTAGGACCGAGACTGAGAATGAGGAGCGGAGATTCAGGGACTGATACTGAGGGACTTAGACTGAGAGTGAGGAACAGAGACTGAGGAACAGAGATTGAGAGACTGAGGCTGAGGGACTGAGGCTGAGGGACTGATACTGAGGGACTGACACTGAGACTGAGGAACTGACACTGAGGAAATGACACTGAGGAACTGAGACTGAGGGACTGATACTGAGGGACTGATACTGAGGAACAGAGATTGAGGAACTGAGGCTGAGGAACTGAGACTG
Organism: Stegostoma tigrinum; assembly: GCF_030684315.1. Lineage (NCBI taxonomy): Eukaryota > Metazoa > Chordata > Chondrichthyes > Orectolobiformes > Stegostomatidae > Stegostoma > Stegostoma tigrinum. The sequence goes on along the minus strand of NC_081370.1, from coordinate 34,840,089 downwards.
AGGGACTGAGACTGAGGGACAGAGACTGAGGGACAGAGACTGAGGGACAGAGACTGAGGGACTGATACTGAGGAACCGAGACTGAGGAACCGAGACTGAGGGACTGAGACTGAGGGACTGAGACTGAGGGACTGAGACAGCGGAACAGAGACTGAGGAACAGAGACTGTGGGACTCAGACTGAGAAACAAAGATTGAGAGGAGAAACAGAGAGAGAGGGACGAAGACTGAGGAACAGAGATTGAAGGACTGAGACGGAGGGACTTAGACTGAGGGACTCAGGCTGAGGGACAGAGACTGAGGGACTGACACTGAGCGACTGAGACTGAGACTGAAGAACAGAGATTGAGGGACTGATACTGAGCGACTGAGACTGAGACTGAAGAACAGAGATTGAGGGACTGATACTGAGGGACTGAGACTGAGACTGAAGAAAAGAGACTGAGGAACAGAGACTGTGAGACTCAGACTGAGAAACAAAGATCGTTGGACTGAGCCTGAGAAACAGAGAGTGTAGGGACTGAGACTGAGGAACAGAGAGTGAGGAACAGAGATTGAGGGACTGAGACTGAGGAGCAGAGATTGAGGGATTGAGACTGGGGGACTGCGACTGAGGGACTGCGACTGAGGGACTGCGACTGAGGGACTGACACTGAGGGACTGATACTGAGGGACTGACACTGAGACTGAGGAACTGACACTGAGGGATTGACACTGAGTCTGAGGAACAGAGATTGAGGGACTGATACTGAGGGACAGAGATTGAGGGACAGAGAGTGAGGGACAGAGACGGAGGGACAGAGATTGAGAGACTGAGGCTGAGGGACTGAGGCTGAGGGACTGAGGCTGAGGGACTGATACTGAGGGACTGACACTGAGACTGAGGAACTGACACTGAGGGATTGACACTGAGTCTAAGGAACAGAGATTGACGGACTGATACTGAGGGACAGAGATTGTGGGACAGAGAGTGAGGGACAGAGACGGAGGGACAGAGACTGAGGAACCAAAACTGAGGAACCGAGACTGAAGGACTGAGACTGAGGGGCCGAGACTGACGGACCGAGACTGAGGGTTTGAGACTGAGGGACCCAGACTGAGGGACAGAGAGTGGGGAACAGAGACTGAGGGACTGAGACTGAGCGACTGAGACTGAGGAACAGAGATTGAGGGACTGAGAGGGAGGGACTGAAACTGTGCGACTGAGACTGAGAGACTGAGGGAGGGACAGAGACTGAGGAACAGAGACTGAGGAACAGAGACTGAGGAACTGACACTGAGGAACTGACACTGAGGGAATGACACTGAGGAACTGAGACTGAGGGACTGATACTGAGGGGCTGATACTGAGGGACTGATACTGAGGGACTGATACTGAGGGACTGACACTGAGACTGAGGTACTGATACTGAGGGACTGAGACTGAGGGACAGACACTGAGGGACTGACACTGAGACTGAGGAACTGACACTGAGACTGAGGAACAGAGATTGAGGGATTGAGACTGAGGGACAGAGACAGAGGGACAGAGACTGAAGGATTGACACTGAGACTGAGGAACAGAGATTGAGGGACTGAGACTGAGGGACTTAGACTGAGGGACTGAGGCTGAGGGACTGAGACAGAGGGACTGACACTGAGGGAGCGAGACTGAGACTGAGGAAAAGAGACTGAGGAACAGGGACTGTGAGATTCAGACTGAGAAACAAAGATTGTTGGCCTGAGCCTGAGAAACAGAGAGTGGAGGGACTGAGACTGAGGAACAGAGATTGAGGGACTGACACTGAGGAACAGAGATTGAGGGACTGAGACTGAGGGACTGCGACTGAGGTACTGAGACTGAGGGACTGACACTGTGGAACTGAGACTGAGGGACTGACACTGAGAGACTAACAGTGAGACTGAGAAACTGGCAGTGAGGGACTGACACTGAGACTGAGGAAGAGAGATTGAGGGACTGAGGCTGAGGGACTGAGACTGAGGGACAGACACTGAGGGACAGAGACTGAGGGACTGATACTGAGGAACCGAGACTGAGTGACTGAGACAGAGGGACTGATACTGAGGAACCGAGACTGAGGGACTGAGACGGAGGGACTGAGGGACGGACACTAAGGGACTGACACTGAGACTGAGGAACTGAAACTGAGGGATTGACACTGAGACTGAGGAACAGAGATTGAGGGACAGAGATTGAGGGACAGAGATTGAGGGACAGAGATTGAGGGACAGAGACGGAGGGACAGAGACTGAGGGACAGAGACTGAGGGACCGAGACTGAGGGGCCGAGACTGAGGGGCCGAGACTGAGGGGCCGAGACTGAGGGAGCGAGACTGAGGGACTGAGACCTAGGGACCCAGACTGAGGGACAGAGACTGAGGGACAGAGATTGAGGGACTGAGGCTGAGGGACGGGGGCTGAGGAACTGAGACTGAGGGACTGACACTGAGGGACTGACAGTGAGACTGAGGAACTGGCAGTGAGGGACTGATACTGAGGGACTGACACTGAGACTGAGGAACAGAGATTGAGGGACTGATACTGAGGGACTGAGACTGAAGAACAGAGACTATGGGACTCAGACTGAGAAACAAAGATTGAGGGATTCAGACTCAGAAACAGAGACTGAGGGACTCAGACTGCGAAACAAAGATTGAGGGATTCAGACTCAGAAACAGAGACTGAGGAACAGAGACTGAGGGACTGACACTGAGGGTTTGAGACTGAGGGATTGAGACTGAGGGACTGAGACTGAGGAACAGAGATTGAGGAACTGAGACTGAGGGACTGAGACTGAGCGAGAGAGACTGAGAGACTGATACTGAAGAACCGAGACTGAGGGACCAAGACTCAGGAACAGATACTGAGGGACTGAGACTGAAGAACAAAGGCTGTGGGACTCAGACTGAGAAACAAAGATTGAGAGGAGAAACAGAGAGAGAGGGACGAAGACTGAGGAACAGAGATTGAGGGACTGAGATGGAGCGACTTAGACTGAGGGACTTAAACTGAGGGACTGAGACTGAGGGACTGAGACTGAGGGACTGATACTGAGGGACTGAGACAGCGGAACAGAGACTGAGGAACAGAGACTGAGGAACAGAGACTGTGGGACTCAGACTGAGAAATAAAGATTGAGAGGAGAAACAGAGTGAGGGACTAAGACTGAGGAACAGAGATTGAAGGACTGAGATGGAGGGACTTAGACTGAGGGACTCAGGCTGAGGGACAGAGACTGAGGGACTGACACTGAGCGACTGAGACTGAGACTGAAGAACAGAGATTGATGGGCTGATACTGAGCGACTGAGACTGAGACTGAAGAACAGAGATTGAGGGACTGATACTGAGGGACTGAGACTGAGACTGAAGAAAAGAGACTGAGGAACAGAGACTGTGAGACTCAGACTGAGAAACAAAGATCGTTGGACTGAGCCTGAGAAACAGAGAGTGTAGGGACTGAGACTGAGGAACAGAGAGTGAGGAACAGAGATTGAGGGACTGAGACTGAGGAGCAGAGATTGAGGGATTGAGACTGAGGGACTGCGACTGAGGTACTGACACTGAGGGACTGACACTGAGGGACTGACACTGAGACTGAGGAACTGAGACGGAGGGACTGAGACTGAGGGACTGACACTGACCTACTGACACTGAGACTGAGGAACAGAGAGTGAGGAACTGAGACTGAGGGACTGCGACTGAGGGACTGAGACTGAGGGACTGAGACTGAGGGACTGAGACTGAGGAACTGAGGCTGAGGGACAGAGGTTGAGGAACAGAGACTGAGGGACTGAGACTGAGGGACTGAGACTGAGCGACCGAGACTGAGGGACTGACATTTAGGACCGAGACTGAGAATGAGGAGCGGAGATTCAGGGACTGATACTGAGGGACTTAGACTGAGAGTGAGGAACAGAGACTGAGGAACAGAGATTGAGAGACTGAGGCTGAGGGACTGAGGCTGAGGGACTGATACTGAGGGACTGACACTGAGACTGAGGAACTGACACTGAGGAAATGACACTGAGGAACTGAGACTGAGGGACTGATACTGAGGGACTGATACTGAGGAACAGAGATTGAGGAACTGAGGCTGAGGAACTGAGACTGAGGGACTGAGACTGAGGGACAGAGACTGAGGGACAGAGACTGAGGGACAGAGACTGAGGGACTGATACTGAGGAACCGAGACTGAGGAACCGAGACTGAGGGACTGAGACTGAGGGACTGAGACTGAGGGACTGAGACAGCGGAACAGAGACTGAGGAACAGAGACTGTGGGACTCAGACTGAGAAACAAAGATTGAGAGGAGAAACAGAGAGAGAGGGACGAAGACTGAGGAACAGAGATTGAAGGACTGAGACGGAGGGACTTAGACTGAGGGACTCAGGCTGAGGGACAGAGACTGAGGGACTGACACTGAGCGACTGAGACTGAGACTGAAGAACAGAGATTGAGGGACTGATACTGAGCGACTGAGACTGAGACTGAAGAACAGAGATTGAGGGACTGATACTGAGGGACTGAGACTGAGACTGAAGAAAAGAGACTGAGGAACAGAGACTGTGAGACTCAGACTGAGAAACAAAGATCGTTGGACTGAGCCTGAGAAACAGAGAGTGTAGGGACTGAGACTGAGGAACAGAGAGTGAGGAACAGAGATTGAGGGACTGAGACTGAGGAGCAGAGATTGAGGGATTGAGACTGGGGGACTGCGACTGAGGGACTGCGACTGAGGGACTGCGACTGAGGGACTGACACTGAGGGACTGATACTGAGGGACTGACACTGAGACTGAGGAACTGACACTGAGGGATTGACACTGAGTCTGAGGAACAGAGATTGAGGGACTGATACTGAGGGACAGAGATTGAGGGACAGAGAGTGAGGGACAGAGACGGAGGGACAGAGATTGAGAGACTGAGGCTGAGGGACTGAGGCTGAGGGACTGAGGCTGAGGGACTGATACTGAGGGACTGACACTGAGACTGAGGAACTGACACTGAGGGATTGACACTGAGTCTAAGGAACAGAGATTGACGGACTGATACTGAGGGACAGAGATTGTGGGACAGAGAGTGAGGGACAGAGACGGAGGGACAGAGACTGAGGAACCAAAACTGAGGAACCGAGACTGAAGGACTGAGACTGAGGGGCCGAGACTGACGGACCGAGACTGAGGGTTTGAGACTGAGGGACCCAGACTGAGGGACAGAGAGTGGGGAACAGAGACTGAGGGACTGAGACTGAGCGACTGAGACTGAGGAACAGAGATTGAGGGACTGAGAGGGAGGGACTGAAACTGTGCGACTGAGACTGAGAGACTGAGGGAGGGACAGAGACTGAGGAACAGAGACTGAGGAACAGAGACTGAGGAACTGACACTGAGGAACTGACACTGAGGGAATGACACTGAGGAACTGAGACTGAGGGACTGATACTGAGGGGCTGATACTGAGGGACTGATACTGAGGGACTGATACTGAGGGACTGACACTGAGACTGAGGTACTGATACTGAGGGACTGAGACTGAGGGACAGACACTGAGGGACTGACACTGAGACTGAGGAACTGACACTGAGACTGAGGAACAGAGATTGAGGGATTGAGACTGAGGGACAGAGACAGAGGGACAGAGACTGAAGGATTGACACTGAGACTGAGGAACAGAGATTGAGGGACTGAGACTGAGGGACTTAGACTGAGGGACTGAGGCTGAGGGACTGAGACAGAGGGACTGACACTGAGGGAGCGAGACTGAGACTGAGGAAAAGAGACTGAGGAACAGGGACTGTGAGATTCAGACTGAGAAACAAAGATTGTTGGCCTGAGCCTGAGAAACAGAGAGTGGAGGGACTGAGACTGAGGAACAGAGATTGAGGGACTGACACTGAGGAACAGAGATTGAGGGACTGAGACTGAGGGACTGCGACTGAGGTACTGAGACTGAGGGACTGACACTGTGGAACTGAGACTGAGGGACTGACACTGAGAGACTAACAGTGAGACTGAGAAACTGGCAGTGAGGGACTGACACTGAGACTGAGGAAGAGAGATTGAGGGACTGAGGCTGAGGGACTGAGACTGAGGGACAGACACTGAGGGACAGAGACTGAGGGACTGATACTGAGGAACCGAGACTGAGTGACTGAGACAGAGGGACTGATACTGAGGAACCGAGACTGAGGGACTGAGACGGAGGGACTGAGGGACGGACACTAAGGGACTGACACTGAGACTGAGGAACTGAAACTGAGGGATTGACACTGAGACTGAGGAACAGAGATTGAGGGACAGAGATTGAGGGACAGAGATTGAGGGACAGAGATTGAGGGACAGAGACGGAGGGACAGAGACTGAGGGACAGAGACTGAGGGACCGAGACTGAGGGGCCGAGACTGAGGGGCCGAGACTGAGGGAGCGAGACTGAGGGACTGAGACCTAGGGACCCAGACTGAGGGACAGAGACTGAGGGACAGAGATTGAGGGACTGAGGCTGAGGGACGGGGGCTGAGGAACTGAGACTGAGGGACTGACACTGAGCGACCGAGACTGAGGGACTGAGACTGAATGACCGAGACTGAGACAGAGGAACAGAGATTGAGGGGCTGATACTGAGGGACTGAGACTGAGGAACAGAGACTGAGGAACAGAGACTGTGGGACTCAGACTGAGAAACAAAGATTGAGAGGAGAAACAGAGTGAGGGACTATGACTGAGGAACAGAGATTGAGGGACTGAGACTGAGGGACTTAGACTGAGGGACTGAGACTGAGGAAGTGACACTGAGGGACTGACACTGAGGGCCTGACGGTGAGACTGAGGAACTGGCAGTGAGGGACTGCTACTGAGGGACTGACACTGAGACTGAGGAACAGAGATTGAGGGACTGATACTGAGGGACTGAGACTGAGGAACAGAGAGTGAGGAACTGAGACTGAGGGACCGAGACTGAGGGACCGAGACTGAGGGACTGAGACACAGGGACAGAGATTGAGGGACTGAGACTGAGGGACCGAGACTGGTACTGAGGGACTGAGACAGAGACTGAGGAACAGAGACTGAGGGACTCAGACTGCGAAACAAAGATTGAGGGATTCAGACTCAGAAACAGAGACTGAGGAACAGAGACTGAGGAACAGAGACTGAGGGACTGACACTGAGGGTTTGAGACTGAGGAATTGAGACTGAGGGACTGAGACTGAGGGACTGAGACTGAGGGACTGACACTGTGGAACTGAGACTGAGGAAGTGACACTGAGGGACTGACACTGAGGGACTGACAGTGAGACTGAGGAACTGGCAGTGAGGGACTGATACTGAGGGACTGACACTGAGACTGAGGAACAGAGATTGAGG